>NC_091858.1:19863185-20166215 GCF_037783145.1 Equus przewalskii | reverse complement strand
CAAAAGCCTTGGTTGTGCTCCTAATCTTCCTGCTTTATATCTTCCTAAACTCTCATCCACAGGACTATGACTCATGACCATTCCAATAACCTGTCTTGAATCTTCATGGTCCAATCACACTTTGACTAATTCACATCAAGAAGAATTATGATGCTCATTTTCCAAATCATAAAACTGAAATTAGTTTAGTAGCTTGATGGAGTTATCAGTGAGGAGCAAAAAGCCTGTATCCTAGTCTTTCACAACTAATGTTGGCTTGTGGTACTGATAATTTGTTTCACTTTGTTTTCAGAGAGATGTTCTCATTCATTTTTTAATAAATAGATACTGAACACCTGCAATGATCCCAGCCCTTTGCTAGGTGTTCTAGTCGATATAAAGAAATTGTCTTCCATCAGGTGGGCCTGTAGTAAGAATATCTCAATTTGAATGCTGGTTTATCCAGTTACACTGTATGAACTCACATAAATTTCTTAACTTTTAGCCTCAGTTTCCTTATCTAGTGAAGGTGATACTCATCTGCCCTCTATCTGTCTAAGAGAATTGTTGTGAAGGTCAAATAATAATTGTTGCCAGTAAAATAATAAAATGTTCTTCCAGGCACTTGGAAACAAAAAATTAAGGTCACTCTCCAAGAGCATCATATCACTTACATGTGAACTCTAACAAAGTCAAACTCATAAAAACGTAGGTTGCCAGGGGCTGGAACATGGCGAAATTGGGGAGATGTTGTTTAACAAACCAGCAACCAGTAGATAAATAAGTACTGGAGATCTAATGCACAGCATAGTGATTATAGACAACAATACTGTATTATAAATTTCAGAGTTGCTAAGAGACTAGATCTTCATTGTTCTCAACACAAAAAAGAGATGATAATTATGTGATGCAACAGAGGTGTTAGCTGACGCTACAGTGATAATCAAATTGCAATGCATAAATGTATCAAACCAACACATTGTACACCTTAAACTTACACAATACTGTATTCCAATTTTACCTCAATAAAAACAAATTTAATTGAATTCAGAATTAAATTATGAAATCAAGACAACAGAGAATCAGAACCAAGCTAGTTGACATCACCTTAAGGAGACAGAATGAATTGCAGGTCAGAAAATGTGAACAATAATCTGATGAATCACATTAAAAGACTTAACCATTGAATGAGACAATAGTAAAATGGACTGTCGAAAACATCAAAAGAAAATTCAGAGATGCAAACATTGGGAACACACCAGAGAACCTTAGCTGAAGAACTTTAGTATAATGGTTGCATTAACAAAACATCTACATGGCAGAGATGGAAACACCAGATGAAAAGTTAGCTTTCTTAGCTTCATCTTTGCCAAGTGATCTTCTAGAAATGTTTAGATTTATATGGTAGGTCTGTCTACAGGGTGATGTTCAAATGAGCATTCTTGTCAATGTCACCATTGTAGTTCCACTTTGGGAAAATTTGCAATTTTTTTTAAAGATTTTATTTTTCCTTTTCCTCCCCAAAGCCCCCCAGTACATAGTTGTATATTGTTAGTTGTGGGTCCTTCTAGTTGTGGCAAAAATTTACAATTTTAAAATTAGTCTTGTGACCTTGGCTTCTGTGAGCCCACGTCTGAGGATGACTTGTTGACAAAATCTTATTTCTGAGCCTACAAGCCTGAGAACCAAACCCTAAATTCACCATTGATGCTATCTTGGGAAAGCTCAGGAAAGGCAGCCAACACTCTGAGTCAGAAATCTCAGGGTCTACTGATTCCTTATGGGACACCTCTTTCCATAACTTCACCTGAACTTGACATTTAAAGAGTAGTTAATATTTGGGTAAGAGGAGAACCATGACAAGAACAAAGGTATATCATGGGCAAATAAATGGAGATGAGAATGAGCTCAGTAAGTTCGAGATTCAGAGGTTAGATGAGCTTGGCTTTTGCATAGGAGTCAAAGAGATGGAACTAGAAAGGCAAGATGAGACCAAATTCTAGAGGATCTTAAATGCCAAGAGAAAGTGCTTGGAGTTTATTTTGTAGGTAATAAAGGTAATTGAGAGTCAGACAAAGAGTCTTATGACTTAATGGATTTGGACAGATTATTAATCTGGTGATGATGGGAACAACTAAACAGCAAAAGATCAGTGAATCTAGTTGCAAATTTATTCAGGACTTGACTAAGTTTGTTTGTTTTTTCTGCCCAGTGCCTCTCTTTTCTTCTGGGAAGAATGCATCCCTTCATGTGGAGAATTATTTCTCCTTCTTCCTAATCTGTACCTCTAGCAGAAGTTGATTTAAGAGTATTCTATCCCTGGCTTCTGCTCATTGGTCAAGCATTGGGCATATGAACCCAAACAAGGCAATCAAAGTGTTTCAGCTGTACTTTTCAATCAATTCCTACCCAAAAATGAAGCCAATCATCTTCTAGTCATATTTGAATTGAGCAGCTTAATCATATGGGAAATTTTTCTCAATAGTATTGCTAATTTCTAATCATCCATTGTTTGTGCTGGTTTTGCTCCATTTGTTGCACATACAACTCCAATGCAAGGAATCCCAATTATTTCCAATTTTCAACTAGCAGGTCAAAACCTGCTCATCCATGCTCATTTGAGACACTATAGTTCAAAATATTCTTTTTCAATTTTAATTATCTGATGCAAATTAATATTTCATTCTAAAATCTTTTCAGCAGCTAAATATTCTAGTCATTACACCAAAGGAAACGGATGAATAAGCCTGTTTTTGACACCCTCAAATTCCTCCCTTTTAATTCTCATATTTCTTGTTTACTCCCTACTACATCTCCAGCCACAAACATCTTTCTTAATATTTGCTCTACTCAATGAGAGAAAGCTAATTTTTTTGCCCCAACCACATTTGGAGAAGTACATGCATAGAGATATTCCCAGGGCTTCAGTATTCCAAGTGCCAGCATTCCAGACAGGAAATTTTCGAACATATGACAAACTATATTGAGGAAGAGTCAATTCATCACCTTGAACAGAGGCTCCCAGACATTTTGGCCTCAGAACTCCACTACACTCAAAAATTATGAAGTACTTCAAAGAGCTTTTGCTTATTTGATTTATACTTATTGATATTTACTATATTAAAATTAAAACTAATAATTTAAAAATATTTATTAATTCAGTTTATAACAATAAATCCATTACATATTAACATAAATAACAGATTTTATGAAAAACATCTATTTTCCAAAACAAAAAGAATGTAGTGAAAGAAGTCCATTATTTTCACATTTTTCACATTCCTTAATATAGTAGGAAACATCTGGATCCTTCTAGGTGCCTCCCTGTCCAGTCTGCTACAGTATCACTCCACTGTATACTTGGAAAAGAATGAGGGTGAAAAAGGCAAATGAAGTTTAGATATTACTGTGAAAATAGTTTTGACTTCTTGGATCGACAGAAAGGGTCTCAGGAACTTCCAACACTTCCCAGGTCCTCTCCAGACCACACTTTGGGAACAGCTAACCTATAATATGTGTGGACAATTCATACCCAAACCCTAAAATAGATAAGGTTTGCCTTCAGCTTACTTCTAAGTCCTAACCATTGGTACTTCAAATACTTGGTACCCAGGGTCCTCATGCTGTCTTCTGGTTGCCCAGAAATCCTTATCCCACTGTCACACTGTTCTTTCTGTTATACCATATGTTCTCAATTAGCCAATTTCTTTAAATCAAAATATATTTATTCTCGGATTATTCTCTGAGGGTCCAAATAGCTAATATGCTAGTTTAATGAACTAAGCTGTTAATTGGTGATAATCATTCGATGGCTTAGCCATCCTTCATACAGTATCACATTTAAATTCAAGTCTTCAATGCCTTCACCCAAATAAACTACTTATATGTGAGCTCATCCAATGGGAGGGCTTTCATGTCGCTTTCCTCCGATTACATCACCTCTTCTCTCTTTGCCTAGTACTGACCTTGTGCACAAGTGTGCAGTGAATATTGTCAGGTATATATATGAGATATTTGAATAAATGCTTAGATTATTTTGCATTCCTTAGTAAGTGCCACTTTCAATCATAAAAAATAGACAAATGCTAGACAAAAAGCAAAACCTACCAGCAGAAAAAGCAGAACTACAACAAAAATACAAACTCAGATGTAGGAAGAAATGCTGCACCTCTGACAGAGACAAAAACCATAGCATCAGTTCCTTAAACACTTAGCAATTTTCAACTTAACTGTTTTTCAAGAATAAAAATCAATAGCACTTTAAAAATTATTTACAATAGGAGAGCTCTTAACATTATAAGCAAGATACAAGTGTTGGTTGTCAGAATGTATAATTTTGACGCTCGCCCATTCAAAAAGAGGAGAAAATGGATCTGGGCTAGTTTCACTGAGTCATTTGAAATCTACAAAAAGATAAAATTGAGCTATTGAGTTATGGTGTTAACGAGCATCAATTCACACATTGCCTCAAGATAACGAGGCCACATTCTCATGGCGTTAGATGAGTAATTAATGCTTCCAATTATCCTGAATTTTCAGAGGAAACAACGGTTAGGAACTGCCACAAGCTATGCTTTACAGATTGGAGCAGCCAAGAGAGAAAACCTCTCAGGAAAAGAGAAAATGTTATGTCACTTTCTGTGCTGGAAGACACAAACCAAGCTATTTAGAAAAATATTTTTATTACATGGGAAACAAAAACATTTTTTCTAGGGTACCAAACTTACAGCATCCACTCAAATGTAACAAAAGGTTTCACAAACTCTCTAGTCTCACGCGGTGGGTCTGTTCTCCAGTGGCTTGATCCACTTGTAACTCCAGGCTCTTTCCATGGATTGGCTTCTAATTTCGTAAAATCCAAACGTATAACCATAGGAAAATTCAGAACAGGCCCACAAGTTTTGCACTTTGGTTACTGAAATGGATGTTGCCTTGTTAATCTCAAAGGATTGGCAGAGCAATTTTATCACATTTTCTGAAAAAAAATCTATACAGATTTAAGGTCGCGTTCTGGATTTAATTGAAGTAACCTTTTGCACAATCTAGCTTTAATGAAGTGCAATGAAGTTAAACTCCGTGGGGGCCATTAATCTGAAACACTCCCTTTAAAAACTACAAGGGGAGTTTTTAATAAACAGTGTGAACTAATGCCCATGTGGAAAGGTAATCGAGAGGGAACTGGTGGTGTCTGGGCCGGATTGTTATTAAACCCTTATCACAGGTAAAGCTGAAACCCCCAATGGCAAGCTGCTCTGTGATTTATATTGCCCTTCTCATCCTAACTTTAAAGGAAAGGCTACGTTTAATAATGAAAAAATCCTGTGACTAAGCTATAAAATAACTGAGCAATTACTTAGAATAATTTATACAGTGCAATACACTGACCTTGCTTTAAGCATAAAATCTACAAAATAACTTTGGCAATAAAACTGTGAACTACTAAAAGGACTAAAGGTTTTAACCATTTTTATTGTGTGGCGCCTGGGGGGACCATAAATACGTATTACACTCTAATCACAGGGTTTAAGAAAATTCATAATTTTTTTCCTCTGAAAATGGCTTTTCAGAGAAAAGTTTGCTCAATGTGGCCAATTGAAAATCAAGAATTCCAATGCCCTTGCTGTAAAAGGATTACATGTGATTTCTAGAATGGATTTTTTCTCTACCTTTGAGTTCTGCCTGACTCTCTCTTTTAATTCCCAGCTATGGCCTACGGAGGAAAACGGGCAATAACTTTTCTTATTACCTATTTAAATATTTACTCTTTCAAAATTAAAAAAAGAAGGCAACAGGGCTCTATTGCAACAGTAAGGATTGATGCTATTTCCCCAACCCACTGGGGCAAGGATGCTTCTATTTCTGGATCAGTAAATAATACGCTGCCACTCAGCAATCCCCAATCAATGTTTCCACTTTCCACGGAGGCTTTCAACAACAAAGTTCAGCTTTTACTCCGAACTGACATCGGGGCAGCACATAACCAAGCGTGACATATCACTCTAGCTGCCTTCCATTTCTCCATCGCCGTAGCTGAGCAAACACTTTTTCTCTGAATGCTTTGAATTCAAGAAATGATTCCAACAGATTGTCTTTCAATTGACTTCAAATTCCATGAAATCCAGTCGATTTCTGCAAGATTGGAATATCGGTACATTGAAACCCTGGGGAAACAAATTTTCAAGACAACAGCTTCTCTTTTGGCCATAAAAACTCTGTACTCCTAAGGTTTACCTTGATGCATCCCCAATAAAGTTAGCTACTTGAGCTCCCAAATGAGAACAAAGTCACAAAGATATTGCCCCTGGGGTGGCTTTATATAAACAGACTCTAGGGGAAAACCTCTCAGTCAAAAATACTGCCTGAATATTCCACCTTCTTCACTCCTTGAGCTGCAGGTAGAAGAGAGTTACTGCTTGAAAGCAAAAACGTTTTAAGGTATAAAGCGTTAAGCTATTATTAGTCTCAGCAAAGTAGCTAACCCATCATCTGGAGGGGCAGTAAAGGAATGGAAAATATCACAGGAGCATAGGAAAAGTTCAGGGACATCTAGCCACGGAGAGGGCCTTCAGAAAATGAGCTCTGGCCCCCTCAGGGAGACGTGCAGTGAACTCGGGCCATCTGAGATAAGGGAACGACTGGGGTTGCATGTGGTCACAGAAATGGAGGGTGGAACATTGAAAAAAGAGAAGACAGTGCCAAGGTTCAGGGCAAGGGGGCCCTGTTGTTGAGTCCTTTGTCTTGTCTCCAGAAGGTAGACTGAGTCTCAGAGAGCAATACCGCCATGAATAAAAGCCCAATTCTTCACTGGCCCACAGGCTGCCAAATCCCCAGATGAACCCCACATCCTCCAGGAGAGAAAGCAGCCTTTCTGAGCGGGGGAGGAAGAAGCCGCCTCCTCTAAGGACCGAGACACTGCCTTAGGAGGGAGACCAAGCATTCCACACATCTAATTTCACTCCCTCATTAAATTCCACTAACGTATCAGGAAAGGAACTTTTTAGGGCCTAGACCTACAAGGATGGGGAGAATGGAAGAAGAAACCAGAGCTGGAAAGCAGAAAATCATGTAGCAATTGACTAGTGAACCAAAGAAAGACAACTCCTCAGCCAGTAGCAAGGAAAGCCAATAATCAATTTGACTGAAACCACAAGATCCCCAAAGGTTCAGAGAACCATATGCCTCTGAGTGTGGGGCAAAGGTGGAGGAACATTTAGAAGCCAATTTAAAAGCAGATAGATGTCCAGATCCCCAATCAAGCAGGAAAATGAAGAAGAGCAAATGCAGATTTTCAGGATGCCATCTGGAGGGTAGTGTAAGGGAAGAAAAATAATTTTCTCTCTACCATTCTGAGTTTTTGGCTGAGACACCTGTAATAAAAAACAGATTAAGAAAAGAAAAACAAATAGAAGTTTATTAACACGTATACCGCATGTATACATGAAAGATACCCAGGGGAAAATGAGTACTCCCTGAGGTGGTTTAGAATTTAGGCCTAAATACCATCTTAATATAAAAAGGAGAGAGGAGATAGAGGTCTCTTAAGGAAGAGTAAATGACTTTTAGGAAAGATGAACGGGCCCTTAGCAGAATTGATGAGAGGTGTGATCGTTTGTGACAAAGTGTGTCAGGGGTGATGTGGACTTCTAGTCTCTTCTCCTGTGTCAAGAGTTAATCTTCCCTGGTTGGTGACACTCCTCGGGAGGGGATCAATGACAAGTGAGTTCCTTTTGGAGGATCTGTCTTTAGGCACAAAAGGGGAGGACAGAGAAATCCACTCCCTGCATTTGCTGTTTTTCAACTGCCTTCAGCTCAAAATAATCAGTGTATCAAAGCAGCATATTTGGAGCATCATGTCCTGAACTCCTTCAGTGTCTAAAAGATACAGTATAAAGAAGAGAAGGTTATCCAGTCCAGATGACCATTGTTTTCCTAATAGGAGCTGCATTAAGAGGAAAAAGAGACAATCTCTCCAGGGTCAATGTGGGCTGACTGCATCCCACAGATGTCTTTCCTGTCTCCAGGTCCCAGTGGCTGCTTCCTCCCCTGCCCCTGCAGACCTACCTGGGGAAAAGGGGCCTTGCTCTTACTGCCCCAGGCTCCTGCAGCCGCCCACTCCTTTGTAAACAATCCCTTTATGAAACACTCCTTGAAGTTTCCAATTTCAGTTTGCCTTCTGAATCCTGACTGAAACATCTCTGAGCATCCTTTATCCCTAAGCTCCTGGAGGACTGGAGTGAAATAAGAGGAAGACTGAGATACAAGAAACAGAGAAACGAAGTGGCACAGGGAATCCCCACAATGATAGTAAGCAGAGATCTCAGGATAATACAGCTGAGCCTGGTGTGTAAAAGCAGAGCCTGGATTGGATCAGGTCTGAAGCTTCTGGATATGATTTCTCCAGAAGATGGAAGTCTCAGAGTACCTAACGGATGGGAACTTTTGAGAGGAGATTTGGACAACTGGCAGGGAGTCTCGGGTTGAATTAGTGATAAAAACATGGAGAAGTAAACAAATGAAAAAACAGTTATTAATCTAGAAAAGACAAAAAGTCATGTAGGAAAATAAAAGCAATTATAATTTGCCACGCATTCAGCAGTGAATGGCAGTTACACGGTCACAATCATGAAACAATAAATATTGATCTAACAAAAAATATAGTCAAATGGGAAGGATGCTTGTGAGGGGGTAGGGAGGGGAGGAGGGAAGAAAGAAAAATCCTTAACCCTCATAAATAATGCCTAAAATTGAAAATTTGAGAAGTTGTGTAACCACAGGATGGGTTCAAACTGGTCCTATACTATGAATAAAAAATGGCTAAGTTATCTTGCAGGGGCAATGAGCCAAAACTGCAAGTCATGTCGCTGAACACGTGCAGAGGAGGAAATTTTGACCTGAAGTAACACCAGAACCAAAGATTCTCCCCCACCCGCAGAACCAAAGAACTGGGACACAACCGGAACCCCAAGGCTGGAACTTTTTCAGAAGTGAGGATTCGGTTGGCCAGGAAGTCCAGTATTAAAGACCTTTTTCATCCTTTACCATAAATGGCCTTGTTTAAAGACCTTTCAATCAAAATCTGTCCTGCTAGCATTTCTGCAGACAGCCTGCCCTCCCTAATCCCTTAAATTTTATCCCAAACCATGGATTGGAGAGACAGAGTTGAGCCCTGCATCCTGTCTCCTTGCTGCTCTGACCTGCAATAAAGCCTTTTCTTTTCTCAAAAGCCAATGTCACAGTATTGGCTTCTATTTCTGTTGGGCAGCAAGCCCTTGCTCAGTAATAGTCACAAGAAAAGCATGCTATTTTTCAATATGGTGGCAGATCCAAAAACAAAAAAGCGGCAGTAAAAGTTGGAAGCAGTTGCCTTTGGGAAAGAGGCAATAGGAGAAGGGGCAGATCAGATTATTTTTCCTACCAGACTGTACGGAATTATTTGATTCTTCAAGCTACATGTAATTTTAACAAATAAATAAACAAAAAATAAAAACTAGAGGAAGGCAGGAAGAGAGGGAGTAAGGAAGAGAAGAAAGGGAGAGAAGGAAAGAAAAAGGAAAGGAGGGAGATTTGGTTAAAAAAAAGAAATCAAATTGGCTCAAATGGAAAAGGCAGAGCACAGAGCAGAAATCTGGGTCGGAGCTACCTCAGCCCCTGGCGTACAGAGCCTGCCTTCACTGCTTGCCCTGACCGTTCCTTCTGCTGGCGGGCCTCACCCTGCCGAAACCCTCCTGCTAACTGAATAAGCCTATAGCCACAGTTTTTCAAAAATATGTCCAGCCCTCTGTCTGTCCAAATCCCACAGCTAAACTAGGTCCAGGCAACTCCCCACTCAGCCCCAGTGTGTGTGACTAAAATTCTTGGGCACCTAATCCTCCCCCTCACTTGTAAATCCTCATTCACCCTCCAACAAGGAGACCCCCCAGCACCTTTGATTTGTGGAGATGCACCTGGAATTTCACACCACAGTTCTCTACCTTCAACCCCTCCCTCCTCTGGAATGAGCAGTTAGCTTTTAACATTTTGGGAGGCCTAATTTCTTGCAAGCACTTCTGCTGAGCCTAGATTTTGAGGATTCAAGGATATGTACTGATTGCCTAAGTGGTACACTTGAACTACTCCAAGCTACCACTGACATACACTGTGGAGAAAGGACCCTCCTCAGAGGCAGCAAGGATCGTCTCACCCAAGCCCACACAGCTGAGCCCACCTTGTTCCATTACCCCACAGCTGGAGTTGCCTTCCAAATTTCATCTAGTCTTTTCATCCTCAGCCAGATTTTCAACTGTGGGCATCAATTCATTTAACCCTTCTGGTAGAACCTTTTCCCCACCTCTCAAGATCTAAAAGTTGACATCTCATCAAAATAGGAAGACAAAAATATGGGCCTGACCTAAATACTCCCTCCTTTACTGAACTATGAATTCATTCAATTCACTGTATGTGGCAACTCCAAAATATTAGACAGCACGCAAGGCGTGGTATCAGAAGAACAACTGGACCTTAATCTTCTCATTATTGAAGTGACTTATTACATAACACTGAGGTCCTATCGCATAATTACTTATCAATACCATTATTGATAGTCAGATCTCCATCTTGTTGTCAACTTGAGAAAAATATCTTGGGTGAGATGCTGGAAAATCCTTAAACATACCTTACAAGGGCTAATAAAGTCCTCAAAGCCCAAGCTGATAAATGAAGAATTTTATGAAAGTACTTGTAGGTATAGAACCAAATGAGACTATACAATTAATAGCTGTGCTCTTCCAGCCTTGGAAAACCAGACAAGATTGCCTCTTCCTTTAGCCTTCTCTAGACTTAAAATGATCATCTGTGAAACTGTAAAGTCGAGGCTCAGCTGTAGAAAGCACAAACCACAACCAATCAGCAGAAATGGGTATGGTATAGGAAATTGGGTGCTAACAACATTGGAAGGAGGAGTGAGCTCTGGGCTGATTCTCCAGGGAGGACTCCCAGAACACCTGCAGAGTTGGCCATCCAATGAGAGTGGCCCAATCAGGAAGGTGGGGAATGAGGAAGCAACTGCCATTTGATATCCATCATAGCTAATGACCAGACTCCCAAACACTGCTAACGAAAATGCTCCCTCTCCATCACTGGGCTTTCCAGCAGAGTGACAACCTCCTTCTCATTTCTGCCTTCCAAACCTTATATGAAAGAATCTAATTGGGGAGGCCAATTTGCATCTCAAACCCCAGGCATAAAGATGTCTGAGAAATATAGTTTTGGGCTTTGCAGTACAAGAGATGCAGTAGAAATCTATATACCCAATATATTTTGCTCAACCTTAATTTGCCACAGATTAGGTCATTAATCTAATCTACCTAATTTACCACACAGACCTAAAAGCATTACTCCCCCAACACCCTCTCAGCGTAGTCTTACTCCGCACAGACTTCCTCCTCTGTGCCAACCTGCACACAGAACTACACTCGCAGCTATAGACACAACAAATATAGCAGCCAATACTAAAAATACTGTTATTATCCCCATTTTAAAGTTGAGGAAACTAAGAAGAGAGGTAAAATAACATGTCCAAGGTCACACAGTCAGGAGGCGGTGGAGCAATCTGACTCCCTAATCTGTGATCTTAATCTCCATACTATATAAATAGCAACCACAGAAAAACTTGCAGTCTAGACTGTCCAGACTGGAAGGTGTACGAGGCCGACCTAGGATGTTTACCCACAACCCTGTGTCATCTAAGTTAGATGTGCCCATAACTCACTAAGCCCAGTATCTTATCTTCTGCCAAGAGGGAACCTAGAGAAGGGAGTGAAGAGCTTCCTGCCGCTTCGTCTCTCTTGGTTCCCAGAAAGTGTTGGACCATAGAAGAAAATGGATTGCTAAAAGAGAACATCAAGACCTGGATGATCAGGATGGATGGATTGCTAAAAGAGAACGTGAGGACCAGGAGCACCAGTTTCCTAAGAGGTATGGCTATCTACCACAGACAATATGTGATCCACTGTAAATAAGGACTCCAACACTTTCACTGGTGTTCAAGTCCTGCCTTTACAAGCCTGGCCCTGCAGGAGGCTCCACCTTGGAGAATGAGAGGTGGAGGAAGACATGAGATGCCCATGTTAATGGGGCAGCAAGAGCTCCTGTATGCCAGCAGAGAAAGAAGCCTCACCCTCAGCTGACCTAGGACCTCAGCACCAGAGCCTGCCTCACAGCTACACCAGCCTTGATCTCTGCTCATTGGTCACAAAGGTTCCACATCCTTGGGCCATGCTTTAAGCTTCCCTCAATCCAACAATCTCTCCTTTCCAGATTCTTCTCAACTAAGTCCTGCCTTTGCCAGACCCCACCTTGACTACAGTCTACTTAATGTAATCTGTGCTCAAACTCTTTCGCTCCCAAACCTGCCACTGCCCGTCAAGGACAGGATACACATACTATAGAGTTTTCTCTTGTTTTGCCATTTTCAGAGGATTCATTTAATGCAGCTTCCATAACTGCAAAGATAGGCATGCACACCTTTTTGCCAGCAAAGAAATTCCCCCCCCCCTCCCAAAATTTGGTCTGCAAGTGTTTGAGTTAGTTTTACTCAAAAAATGTTACATTACCATTTCAGAAAAAACTTTAAGACTTTTCAAAGGCTCATTGGACATCAAATAGTCCTTATAAAACTGGCTGTAGTGTAAATTAATCAAAATTACATATCTTTAATGTCCCTTAAAAATCTAGAATTTTATATTTTTTATGGGCCCATTGAACCTTCAGGGCTATCAGAATCAGGAGAAGGAGAAATAAGAAGGCAAAAGATGAAGGGGATAACGATTTGCGAAGGAGTGAAGAGGGCATTAGAAAAAGGGCAATTTATTAGGAAGGAAGAACACAGGCAGAGAATGGAAGAATTGAACAGGAAAGATAAGAGGGAAATGGCAGACGAGAGTGTGAAGAGAGTACAGATGGTGGCAGAGGGCATTAAGGAGGGAATAAGCAACAAAAGGCACTTGCTCACCTCCAGAACACACACCATGCTCACACTCATACAATCTCACATTTCTCCTTTCCAAACTCATTTATGCATTTCAGCCAGTGAGTCCCCATTGGGCAAACCAATATGGTAGAAAAGACTTGAGCAGCAATTCAGAAAACCCAAATTCTAGTCCCTGTTCTGTGAATGACCAGTTGTATGTGACTTTCAGCAAGTTCCCTAATCTTTACTTAATTTTTATATAATAAGGGTGGTAAACTTAAAGACTTCCAGGCATGAGAGTACTAAGTTTCTATGGATAAAGAGGGTAAGAAGACACCAACAGAGAAAAAATGAGAACCAAAGTACAAGCAATGAAGAATGAAGTTCATCTAATTCATTCAAAACCCTGGCCTTGCGAGCACCTCACAGGGAGCCCAATGGCTAGGCCACTAGAGATGGAGTTAACATTTCTGTTTCCATTGGGAACAGTCAGGCTGATGCCCCAGGGAGAGCAGTCTGAGAAGACCACTTGCTACTGTCCTCCAAAAGCAACTTAGAAAAAAAAAAAAAATATAATATATATATATATATGTGATATGACTGAGGAGAGTCCTGGACGCCCTTCTTTTCCCTAAAGTCTTCTGAATAGCTTTCCCCAATGCCCCTGCAGACTTTTCTTCTGGCCTTTCATCGGGGTTCTAGCTGTTGCTAGCAATTCCCTGCTATTGTAGAGGTGGTATTAGTGATGACTAATGATTATAATTATGATGGTGATGGTGACAATAACAATGATGGCAATTTTAACCAATAACTATAATAAGTAGGAGAGAAAAAGAAAAAGAAGGAATGAGAAGAAAAGGAAGAGGAGGAAAATAAGGACGATCGAGAAAGGGAGAAGAGCTGCTGTGTTCCAGCACTGTGCTAATGGCGTTCTTCCTTTGAAAGATGTTGTTTATTTCTTTCAATAAATATCCATGGCATACCTACCATCTACTACCTTGTTTACAGTGCTGTCAAGGCAAACATGATTCCTCTCCTTCAGAGAGTTTACAGGATAGGGAGAATTATAAACAAACACATGTCCTAATATAGGGTGATAAGAAAACACAAGGTTAGACAGATGCACACAGCCCCAATATGGATGGTCTCGAAGTCTTCACATTTGTGCATTATAA
Organism: Equus przewalskii; assembly: GCF_037783145.1. Taxonomy (NCBI): domain Eukaryota; kingdom Metazoa; phylum Chordata; class Mammalia; order Perissodactyla; family Equidae; genus Equus; species Equus przewalskii. The sequence continues at coordinate 20,152,115 of NC_091858.1, read as the reverse complement.
ATATGAATTTATTAGAGGCAGACATGATTATGGAGGCAAGATAACCATTAACAGATTATTATGGAGAACAAGGCAAGAAATGTTGACTGTATGGGCTGGGGTCATGGAAGTGGATAAGGAGAGAAGTGGATGGATTGACAAGGCTTAGTGGTCGATTAGGTATGGAGGGCAAAGAGGAGGAAGAAATCAAGAACAAATTCCAAGTCCATCGATTGGCCTACTGAGTGGATGGTGATTACATTTACTGAGATAGGGGACACAAGAAGCAGAATATGTTTAGGACAATGAGTTCAATTTTAGACACACGAGTTTTACATGCATATATGTCACCTAACTGTAAATAACCAGTGGGTAAGTGAATATATATGTAAGACTGTTGTAGTGAATGGAAAAGAGATGCTACTAAGGAAACAAAGGATTTCAGGGCAACACCGAGGGCTCAGATACACTTGAAGATCATAATAGTGGCCCAATCTTGGCAGCGGCACACGTTCTCTCTTCTAATCCTTTTCCAACCCTGTGTGGTATGTATCATTATCCTCATTTTTCAGAGGAGAAAAACAAGGCTCAGAATTGTTAAGTACTTTGCCTAAGTTCTCAGCTCTTATCCAGACGAACATTCAAACATAAATCTGTCTGAGCCCAAAGCTTACACTCCAGCCACCACACCATGCTGTCCTCAATAAGTGTTACCTCCTACCCTTCCGAGGATAATTGATCTGAAGATACAAAAGTAATGACAATGAAATATAGATCTCCCTCTCAAGAAAGTCAGAGTCTAGTCAGAGGAGAGAGACATATATATAGCCATTAAAATGTGCTGCAAATACAATGTGATCAGTATAAACAAGATTGGTATAAAATCTACAATAACACAGAGGAGGGGCAGTCAAAGGAGAAGAGAGAAAACTACAGCTGGGATGGAATATCTGAATAAACAGCCCACAGATATGCTTTGGATGACAATTTTCTCCCATATTTACAAATGAGGTGAAAAGGCTAAACCAATAAACCCTTGCCAACCAAACACATGTCTTTCCACTAAAGTCCCCAACTGTTGACTGCAGGTACAGCCCAGCTGGAGGCGTGTTTCACCCCCGACCCCATAGTCGTGGCTGCTTTGCTCATTTTGAGCAAGAGCATGTGCACATGTCGCAAGTCAAACATTAATTTGCTGTGTCATTGTCTGACACTTCCTGTTTACAACACATCCCTCTGTAAAAACACTGTTCTCCAGGCAGTAGGAGCTGTGCCTAGTAAGACCATTTTTATGTCAAAGGGACTTTTCTCCTGAACTTTCAACATCACCCAGTTAGAATGACCATCTCTTGTTCCAAACTGAAGTTCTCCTATAATCCACATAGGTCTATTCATTACTTGTTAATGGCTGTCATTTGTTACTCCCTCATTTATTACTGAATTTGGCAATAGCAAAGTAGTAAGAATCTATTTGTAACATGCTAAAGAAATAAGTTCCACATTGTTTCAAGATACCGCTTCTGGTTTTATTGTGTTTCTTAGGGATAATTTTTTTCTTCCCTTTTATAGAAAAAGAAGTCACGGGGCTGGTCCGGTGGCACAGCGGTTAAGTTCGCACGTTCCACTTCTCGGCGGCCCAGGGTTCGCCTGTTCAGATCCCGGGTGTGGACACAGCACCAGTTGGCAAAAGCCACGCTGTGGTAGGCGTCCCATGTATAAAGTAGAGGAATATGGACATGGATGTTAGCTCAGGGCCAGTCTTCCTCAGCAAAAGGAGGAGGATTGGCAGTAGTTAGCTCAGGGGTAATCTCCCTCAAAAAAAAAGAAAAAGAACGAAAAAGAGAAGAAAAAGAATTCATCTCTGTGAAACTATAGTGACCCATAACTTATTCATGTGTGGGCATCATTTCAGGTTAGAGAAAAAGAATGGCTGATTTAGAAGCCTTTGTATTGTCAAGTTCTATTCCTTCACAGTTTTGCTGATAGTCTGTGCGTCACAGCCAGATTACTTTCCTATGACGCTAATTTTACATCACTTTCCTGCTTCTGTGGTTCCCTATTGCGACCACATCTCGTTGAAATTGCTCCTTGATTACTTTGATAATAATATGCATCAACTGCCTCGAACTTGTTTATACTACTCTCAACACAAACTCTCTGCTCCAACCAGTGGTATTTCCTTCCTGACCCCATCTTCTTCTCTTCACTCTATGCCTACACACATAGGCCATGCTCATTTCCAGCTCTCAGCCTCCACTCCTTTATTCAACCAATATTTGTTAACTTTCTACTATAGGCCAGGCAAAGAGGAGGACTCTCAGATATTTGAGACAGAGTCCCTGCCCCTCAGTAGCTTCCACCTCTAATAAGGAAGATGGGACGTCCGGGTAAATAATTGCCAGAGGATGACGGGTGCTCTATCAAGGGTGTAGGCAAACCCCATTTCAGGCTCCAAGGAGAGTTAGCATCTTGAATGCCCTTGGCCTTCTCTGCCCTATGGCATTCCATTTTCAATATCTGACTCAAGTCCCACCTCATCCAGGAAGTTCCCCTAAACCACATCTGTCTCCAGCGGTCTTTCTCTTGTCCTAATGTTTGTTATATTCATAATTTGCAATAAAGAAATCTAACTCTGAATGATAGACTATCTTAGATGATTCTTTATACTTTCATGTGTGTTGGTCTCATCTCCCCAAATATAGTGTACACTTCAAGGGCAAGGATATCTCTTCCAGTTTCTTTGCTTACCCCACTATACCTAGCATAGAGGGTAATTGTCACAGACATTTATGTTTTTTCTAAGCTTATGGTATAATGTACTCATGTCATAAAGATTAGGTTTCAATCATTTCTAAAAGAGTAATGCAAACATTTAATAAAAGGACTAAATAAAATTTTTAATAGGAAAAATTTTTAGTTTGTAATGGAAAAATATAAATCACATATGTCTAGTAAAAAGAATCTTCAATGATTAGGCCCTGATTTTTTTTTTTCAATAATAATCCACTTCATTCATTCATCCAACAGTTGTATGCTAAAGACCTACTATAAGCTAAGTGCTGGTATTTCTTTCATGAGATGAGCCTGCTTTGAAGAGCTTCTGTTCTGGGAACTCTCCAAGAGGGACAAAATCCTGGGCCTTTCCTGATGTCACAGAAACACAGGATCACTGAGTTGGAGCCATAATCTACAACAGGTCATTTTAAGACTTTCTAAGCTAAAAATATATATTTTGTCCTTTGCAGTTGTTTCTCCTTTTGTTTACTGGGTCTTTGATATGATATGTGATGTGACTACCCACTGGTCAGCTCCAGTATGGACCACAAACAGTAGGGTGGTTGCAGAGAGCACAAATAAAAACGTAGTTTATCATGCTCTGTTATTATTGCCCAACATTTTTCATGATTTTCTCCAAAGAATCATAGGAATTAGTGGTTCTTAGCTACTTATGCCCATAGCATTTTGTTCCAATTTGACCATTTAGATAGCTCACTGTGGTCCTGCACTAGGCAGCAGCATCTTTGCTAAGTAACATATAGCATTTCCACCCACCTTGATCCAGGAGCGTCCACCGAAACACCAAGGGAACTCACCAAAGACTCCGACCATGGTTCTCTATTTTCCGTTCTGCCCTTTGAAGATTCATTTCTCTTAGAAAAAAGAAAATGATCTCTTTTCCACTTAAGCCAAACTGTCAGGCAACTCCCAAGAAAAATATGGAGGGAAGAAGGGTATTGGAGGGCTGGAGAGGAAGAACATAAGCATCCTTCTATCTTATAGAATCCAAACACTGCTGCTCAAGAGAGTGTGGAAGCTCAAATGCAACTGGACAAAAGATGAAAATGACATAGTTCACTTAGGGGCAGCCAGGTAAAGTCACACTCAAATATAGCCACAGAGAATGCTGTTGTTACTTAAACACAATAAAGCAAAAATGTTTGTCCAGTGAAATTTCAGTGTATGCCTGAGTGCTGGGCATATCTTCCAGGTCTGCACTGTCATGTTAAGGGGTCAGATCTGCAGAGAAGTCTTGACAAAGAATTTCATTGACCTCACAATACATTTTATGTTTCTCCTCAGAAATGTTTAATGTCTGCAATTACGTGTCAGCCACCCTAGAGCTTCAGAACGCTAAAGAACTGCAGTCTTCTGAGAGGAAACCAGTCAGAACAGAAAACTGGGATGTTACTGTCCTCTGCTGGATTCCCAGGCTAAGGACTATTTCTGCTTTCTCTTTAGAGGATTTTTGAGAAGGACCATGTGGCTGGGGGCATTCTACTTAAAACGAGCAATCTTGAGTACAGAATGCTTAATCCATGCCATGTATACATGACCCTTGTGACACACTAAATAGTACAGTGCACATTCAGCTACGTCTTTTTCTTTTTTTTTCCTGCTTTTTCTCCCCAAATTCCCCCAGTACATAGTTGTATATTTTAGTTGTGGGTCCTTCTAGTTGTGGTATGTGGGACGCTGCCTCAACACTGCCTAATGAGCGGTGCCATGTTCACGCCCAGGATCCGAATCACGGAAACCCTGGGCCACCGAAGCAGAGTGCGCAAACTTAACCACTCAGCCACGGGGCTGGCCCCATCAGCTACATCTAACTGAATTATTATTAAAATCCAGGAGCGATTTTTTAAATATTTTAATTGCTCCTTTTAAGTAATTCATATATATTTAAGAGAAAATTTTTCTTAATGTGAAAGATGCGTATTAAAATTTACAGTCATGCATTGCTAAACGTCCGGGATATATTCTGAGAAAGGGGTCATTAGGAGATTTCGTCATTGTGCGAACATCACAGAATGTATTTAATGTATTTAAGGTACAGCCTACTACACACCTAGGCTACATGGTAGTTATCTTACAGGGCCACCGTCGTATATGCAGTCTGACATTGGCCAAAACGTCATTGTGCAGTTCATGACTGAGTTTATAATACTACATAATTACCATTACCATATGTCAAAAAAGATGGAGACACCAGCATCGACATGAGAAGAGCTAACACTTCTATTTCACAGGTCAGTAGCATTATATATGATTAAGGACACTTATGTATGTTTGTTGTTGACAGATTTTGGTATTGGTTTTGTTTTTGAAATTAATACTTTCTTCAAATGTTGTCTCTATGCATAAATTTCAATGGGATTGAATTATTTTGACAATCATTTTATATCTGTGATCATGCCTGTACAATGGCAGCAGCCTGGACACCCAAAATGCAGTTGTGTGAAGGCTTTCTGTATTCAAAAAACCTGAAAAAATCACTGTATCCAATGTCTGGTCACAATAATGTCACTATAAAGACAAGCCCCTGATGTCTTCTTTCACCTAAACCCAGTACATCTGGAGATGAAGGAAACCACATTTACTGAGCCCCTTCTCTGCCCCCAGCATTATCCCGTGTAACCTCACAATGACACTGTGAGGTGCACATTGTCATGTACATCCTACAGCTGAAAGAACAATCTCAAAACACACATACAGAGGGGCTGCTAGCATTCACCCCGCACAGCCCAGGCTCCAGAGACACGATCTCCCCTCTGCCTTAGACTCTCTCCCAAGACAGCTCTTCTACACCAGATGAAGAAAGGAAAGTGGAGGAGAAAACATCTAGAGCTCTACCACGTTGCTGCCACTGACATACCCATGATCTGGGATAAATCATAACTTTTCTAAGCCTCAGTGTCAGCGTCTGTACAAGGGGAAGACCTTCCTCCCTTCATAGGCATTCAAATGAATGGTTTGTACCAGCAGATTCTTGGTACTGAGAAAACCTTATTTGAATTAGTCTCTTTTTTAAAGGGGCTGTTTAAGAGCAAAGAGCTCTGACTCCAGAAGTGGACAGAGCTGTGTGCAAACCCCAGCTCTGCCTCCTGCCGGCTAAACAACCCTACACAACTCTGAGCTCAAACTCCCCAGCTGCCAAATAGAACAGTAACAACCCTCTTCCAGTGTTGTTCTGAGGATCACATTAGCCTTTCCCATGGTAAATGCTCAACAAACGTTCTTTCATTTCTATCTCCCTAGTTACCATCAAACGTGCTCCGTTCTTCATCTATCTGAAGAATTGCAGTCCAAGTGGGAAAAGGGACTATATTCTTCTCAGGGTCCCTCCCAGTCCTGTACAGTAGTCCCTCTTTATCCAAGCTTTCACTTTCCATGATTTTGGTCAACTGTGGTCCAAAAATAATAAATGGAAAATTCCAGAAATAAACAATTCATAAGTTTTAAATTCCATGCCATTCCGAGTAGCATGATGAAACCTCCCACACCCACTCCATCTCTCCTGGTATGTGAATCATCCCTTTGTCCAGCAGATCTACGCTGTACACGCTACCTACCCATAGTCACTTAGTAGCCATCTGGGTTATCAGATCGACTGTTATGGTATCTCAGTGCTTATGTCCGAGTAACCCTTATTTTAGTTCATAATGGCCCCAAAGCACAGTGATGCTGGCTATTCAGATAGGCTAAAGAGAAGCCGTAAAGTGCTTTCCGTAGGTGAAAAAGGGAAAGGTCTCCACTTACTAAGGAAAGAAAAAGAATCGTATACTGAGGTTGCTAAGATCTATGGTAACTTTTATTACAGTATATTATTATAAATTTTCTATTTCATTATTAGTTATTGTCGTTTATCTCTTTCTGTGCCTAATTTATAAATTAAACATAGTATATATATGGTTTGATACTATCCATGGTTTCAGGCATCCACTGGGGGTCTTGGAATATATCCCCAGAGGATAAAGGGGGACTACTGTACTTTTTAAACCATTATTATGCAAACTTTTTTATGTGCTTAGGAAATAGCGGGAAATAAGCAAGAGGCCACTTCTATGATCCCAGCATGATTATAGGAGCCGGAAGAAGCCTAAATAACACCTAGTTGCGTTCCCTTACTTTAGATATTCACAAACCTTGACCCTAACAAAGAGTCGACTCGCCCTAACAAAGAGCCAAGACGAGAACTCCAGCCCACTGGGCTCCAAAAGACATAGTGATGCTGCTTTGACCCAAATCTAGCTGGAAGCTTCCTAAAGCACACACTGCTGGACAAGCTGAGTTATAACGTGGGGTCGGTAGGTTCAGCCACACCTCAAATCCCAAAAGGCAGGTTGAAAATCAGAGGCACCAGCTGTGAGGGAACTCCTGCAAACAAGTTTCATCAGAGGGGTTCTTTTTCTGGGCAGAAATAAGCCTACAGTCTTAAGTACATTTTTAAAAATCTGCAGGATTTATGTTTTGTGTTGAGAACGTGAATACATTACCCAAAGCTGCTGCTAAGCACATTAGTGTAAACTAACTAAATAAATTAAACCGCAAGGTCTGAAGGAGGGAGAAGAATTGCCTTTGGCACAACTGTGAAAGAAGTGAAGTTTAACCACAGAAATGCCCCATCTCTTGGCATCTCCCTGGCTCTGCATCCCCCGTCTTTGGAAGGTTGAAGTATTGTTCATTCAGTCACATCGTAAGTTGCCTTCTACCTCATTTTATTCTTTCGTGAATTCATTATGGTATTAAAAAGCTCTGCCTAAGATCTATAATGTAATATAACCATAATTTAGTCTCTGCCAACATGCAGCATCTTCAGCATCCTGTCTCCCAGAATATATTACAAAGATATTTCACTATAAACTTCGTTGTCGTTCAGAAATGAATACAAATAGCACCTTGTTTGATCCAATTAGGCTGGAATGGAGCTTTGATCTGTCTCTCAGGTTTAGTAATGCGTGACCTACCATGTGTCAATTCGGCTTCCTTCTCTGCTTCCCAGCAAGCACACCCCACATCCCCAAAACGTCACAGGTTTCCTCATGATTCTTTGTGGTGTGTTGTTCTCTTGGGTGATTAGTTCAGAAGAATCCCTGCCTGGAGAATGACTTTGGGTTTGCTAGTGCTGATTTATTTACTTGCCAATGCCACTGCAACAGCACTAGGCATTTGCATTAGAAAACAGAAATTATTAACAGTACGTCTTTGGTGTCATCCATGCACACACATATAATTATGAATGAAGATAAATTGCTTTTCAAACACTGACAATATTTTTTGTAGCATCTTGTGTCCATGTGCTTTCTGAGCAAATGGTAGTATAATGTATGACTTTTTTTAGGAGTATCGACTGATCAGTATAGCGCTGTACAAACCCAGCATTTTCAAATACTAAGCAAACATATGTTAAAAAAGAAATATTCCACCATAGAGCATAACACATAAACACAAATCTAAACTTTCCTTTTATCTACCTGAGTTAACATATATATTGGGCATATCTCTCCGTAAATTGTAAAACCAGAAGTCAGTCCTGCCGGAGAAGGTCATAAACAGCCGGGCAACACTCCCACATGGCTTATCACTTAATGGCACCCACATTCATATATTTGCCTGCATTAGACAAAGACTTGTTTTCAAGCTGCTGTTAATCCCTAGAAATAGGAAAGTATAGGTGTGCCTAACCAGAATTTTTATAAAAAGAGATTCACAGTGCCGCGCTGTCCTCGAAATTCATTCAAAGGACCACCTCAGAGAGGAGGCCCTTTTAATAAAATAGTCACTCAGCTCCTTGGAATAGATCCCAGGGAAGATCTTTCAAACATCAAATTTCACTGTGCAGCAAATTTGCAACACTGGCATACACTTGTTTCTTGTCTCCTCTCGGCAAAATAGAAAGGCAGGGAAATGAACTGTTGACTACCCTTGGGTAGGAAAGAAAGCCATCCTTTTTCCCTTCACTTATTTTTAAACCCACTAAACTTTCATTTGTAATAGAAATATGGAAACAGTCTGGGAAATAAATTCTAAGGAGCAGAACTGCCTGAATGATGTTGAAATATTTTTCTGAAATTGTGAATTTTCCCTCCCAAAAATTAGGTTGAATAACGAGACACGCTCTGTGGGCTGGTAAGACTCTCCTCTGCTTGTCCCTACAATTCAGAGGGCTAGCACCAAGTGGGTCATTGTGCCTTGGGTTATACAGCGAAAGCCCCCAGATCTTCACCTCATGGGGGAGAGAGAGAAAAATCTCAGAGATGAGCCGAAGCGTGAGAACCAGACATTTCCCTGAGGTTTTTCTATAAAAAACAAATTCTTTGTTTGAAATAGCAGGATATATCATAGTGATGAGCTGCTCACTGCTTAGAACTTTACATTATAATAAACTATAATATGAAAGATTTTTGTAAATTTAGTTTGAGATAGATATGTATAGTTATTGGTCTCTACTTTTTGTAAAACCTAGCTTTGCCTATCAGACGTTTCATAGAAATCTTTGGTATACTTAGTCATAACAAGCTATGTTTTCCCATGATAGCAAATTAACCCCCCAAATCTCAGGGGCTTAGTTAAAGAAAATGCATTTCTCACTCACATTCAGCATAGGTCAGTGGGGGCTCTGCTCTGCCTACTTACTCAAGAACCCAAGCAATGGACACTGTCACCTCTCCCCATGAGGCCCCATTGCCAAGGCAGGGAAGAGCAAACCTGGAGAATGCAGATGATGCTTCAGCGAAGAACTCACACAAATGGCTTGTACATGCAACCTCAGCCAGTACAAGTGACATGGCTCCAAACCAACCAGAAGGGAAGCTGGGATGTGGGAGGGAGCCCATGGATATTCAAAGGCACCCCTGGAATCCATTTTCTGAAGGTCAGAAACTCGCACATGATGCTCACTCAAAACCAGGCTTGGTGTCCTCCAGCTTTAGAGAGACACCTACCGTGAAAACTTTTTCTCCTTCTACCTGCTTCCTAGCTTTAGAATTGAAAGCCATTAATCAGATTGATTCCTGTTTTTCAAATAAAAATAGAAAGTAGCATTTGATTTCTCATTAAAGAGGCACTGATGAGAACAGAAAGAGCTCTTGCCTAGAATAAACAAAATGATCTGAACCTAGCTGGAGCCTTTGTTACCTAAGACATTTAACTACTCTGTGCTTCAGACACTTCAGCTTGACATGGCGATTGTCCTAACTAAATTATAAGTTCCTTGAAAGGAGGGTCCATGTCCTAACCCATCTGTACACCTCCCACAGCACCTAGCCCAGCACCTGGCCCAGGAGTTCAGCAGATTTACAGCCACATCAGGACTCCTTTTTCATGCTAGGTATATCAGGTGTTCATTCTCCCCAGGGAGAAGAGACAGCATCTGCCTAGCACTGACTTCCATATAAAACTGCAAGTTGTAACCATATTTTTGACATTTTGAGTTTCAGCATTTCTGAGTCTGTCAAGTGAGCTTCTGGCTCAGGCAAACTCTCACTTAGATTAAGGCATGAGGCTTTGATTAACATGTTGATCTGAAAGCTCTCCCACATGAACACTTTCAGAGGATAACTCTGACTGGTGTATTTGATCTTCTTCTTAAAAAGGAGATCAAATCTTCCATTCATTGCACTTCGCACATCATCTCTAAAAACCTAAACCAATCTTTATTTTCTTACCTTTTCACGTCTAACTTTCTGTACTTGGCTTTTAGACCTTAATTAATCTGACCTTTCTCAATTTCTCCAGCCTCATGTGGACCAAGGCTTGCAAAGACTCATATTAAGGGATAACACGTTTTGGACTCAATATGCCTGTCCTCCCAAAGAAATAAGTTCAGGAAGTTGTGAAAGTTTTAAAACATTGCCCACATTGCTCTGCTCCCTGCCCAACCTTGAGTCTGGACAGGCTTACGACTGCTTAAATATGCTGAGCCACCGTATAAGAAGGAGAACCATCCTGGCCAACCCCGTGGCTGAGCGGTTAAGTTCGTGCACTCTACTTCGGTGGCCCGGGGTTCACCCATTTGGATCCTGGGCGCAGACCTACACACCACTCATCAAGCCATGCTGTGGCAGCATCCCACATAGAAGAACTAGAATGACTTACAACTGGGATATACAACTATGTACTAAGGCTTTGGGGAGAAAAAAATTAAAAGAGGATGATTGGCAACAGATGTTTGCTCAGGACCAATCTTCCTCACCAAAAAAAGCATACTTTAAAAAAAAAAGAAGACCAACTATCCTAAAGCCATCAAAGGATACCAAACCACATGGAAAGGTCACCTGTAGGTGCTCCAGTCAGTAGCTTGAGTCTTTGCACTGTCCCAGACCAGGCACCGGACATGTAAATGAATGAATCTTCAGATGATTCCACCCACCTGTCTTTTTAGTCTTTCCAGCTGAAGACTTAGATATCATGGAGTACAGACAAGCTATACTCACTGTCCAGTCTGAATGCTTGACCTAAAGAATCAATGAACATAAGAAAATTGTTATTTTAAAACCTCAAAGTTTTGGGGTAATTTGTTATACAATGATAGTAACTGAGAGACGTCTATGCCTATAGGCCCTATATTAGTTTTCTAGGACTGACGTAACAAAGTACCACCAACTGGGTGTTTTAACAACAGAAACGTATTGCCTCACAGTTCTGGAGGCTTAGAAATCCAAGATCAAGGTGGCAGCAGGGTTGGTTCCCTCTGAGTGTTGTGAAGGAAGGCTCTTCCAGGCCTCTCACTTTGGTTTATAGATGGCTGTCTTTTCCTGTGGCTTTGCATTATTTTCCCTCTGTACCTGTCTGTGCCCAAATTTTCCCTTTACATAAGGACACTAGCCATAATGGATCAGGGCACACCCTAATGACCACATTTTAACTTGATTGCCTCAGAATGTGAGATACTGAAGGTTAAGACTTTAACATATAAATTATTAGGGGACACAATTCAACCAGTGACAGGTCCCAAGGCAATTTACAAATAGGAAGAAAGGCCTGGCCACCAACTTCCAAAAAATTAGCCATGAAAACCATGTGAATAGCAGCAGAGCATGGATCAAACAAGATGCTATTTGTATTCATTTCTGAATGACAACTAAGCTTATAGTGAAATATCTCTGTAATATATTCTGGGAGACAGGATGCTGAGGATGATGCATGTTGGCAAGGACTAAATTGTGGTAATATTACATTATAGATCTTAGGTAGGGCTTTCCAACACTATAATGAATTCAGGAAAGAATAAAATGAGGTAGAAGACAACTTATGATGTGACTGGATGAACAATACTTCAACATTCCAAAGACAGGGGATGCAGAGCCAAGGAGATGCCAAGAGATGGGGCATTTCTTTGGTTAAATGTCATCTCTTTCACAATTGTGCCAAAGGCAATCCTTCTTTCCCCTTTAGACCCCATGCAGGATTCTGCTCTACTGTAGACAGGGTCACTAGGAGTCAGAATCAACTTGATGGCACTAACAACAATTGTATATAAATGCATTTACATATGGTATCTCTGGGATAGTGAAAGAAATTGTTTAAAATGATTGTGGGGTCAAGTCTCAACTTTTGAGTGTATACAAATATGTACATGCATATATGACATATGTGTTATATACATGTGTGTGTGTTGCAAAACCTGGATGGACCTTGAGGACATTTTCCTAAGTGAAGTAAGTCAGACAGAGAAAGACAAAAACCGTATAACACCACTTATATGTGGAATCTAGAAAAATCAAACTCATAGAAATAGAGAATAGAATGGTGGTTACCAGGGACTGAAGGATGGAGGATATGGGGAGATGTTGGTCAAAGGGCACCAACTTCCAGTTATAAGATAAATAAGTTCTGGGGATCTAATGCACAGCATGGTGACTATAGTTAACAATAGTGTATTATACACTTCAAAGTTGCTAAGAGAGTCAATCTTAAATGTTCTGTCTACACCCACACACACAAAAAGGTAATTATGAGGGATAATGGAGGTGTTAACTAACTCTACTGTGGTAATTATTTCACAATATATACATGTGCCAAATCATCACATTGTACACCTTAAACATACACGATGTTTTAGATCAATTAGATCTCAGTAAAGCTGGTGGGGGGGAGTAATCAAGCTCAAATCCTAGAAATGAAAAACACAGTAATAAAGATGAAGAATATGTTCTACAGCCTCATCAATAGACTCAACAAAACCTAGGAAAGAATCCGTAATCTTCAAGACAGGTCAGTAGAAATCACCTAGGCCAAAACACAAAGAAAAAAAGAATGAAGGGGGAAAAGAACAGAGCATCTAGGAACTGTGAGAGAATGTCAAATGGTCTAATATACATATAATTGGAATCCCAGAAGGAGAAGAGAAGAGAAAAAAGGACAGAAAAATTATTTGAAGAAATAATAGCCAAGTGTGTTACAAAATCAATGACAGACCCCAAAACCTCAGATCCAAGTAGCTCAGAGAACACTAAGCAGTAATAAATAACAAAACACACACACGCATGTGCATGAACACGTGCACACCTAGGCACCTCAGGTTCAAACTGCTGAAAATAAAACACAAATAGGAAATTCTGAAGACAGCCAGAAAAAAAAAAAAAGAGAGACACATTTCTGTTGGGGGACAACTTTCCATGGTTCTCTCATATTGTTCTCTCATATTCCTGAACATCTAGCAAAGTGAGGCACTGATTGTCCATTATCGCAGACTCTCTCTATAAGGATGTTTGTATAAAACAGCCTTACAAGACAGAAATAGTGTCTCTTTCCAGAGCAGAGAGTAGGTTTGCTTACAGTCTTAGAAGATAACAGTGTTTCTCTCCAGAACAAAGGGCAGACATGCTTACTGATCCTTATAAAAGATTTGGTTCTCCTCAACTCAGGGTTTCTCGCCTATAACGCAATCCACCAGGGACCATTAGCTTCGCCCTTGTAGGACTTGGGGCCTCATGCTGCTTTCTGTGCCATGACTAATAAAGTTCTTTCTTCTCTCAGGAGACTCTTGTCTTCCATCAGCTTCTATGAACCTGCAGCAGGCTAAAATTTTAGCTTGCAAGCAAAGTAAAATCCCGGACTCTTTACAGTTTTTTGCAGTAAGATTACAGTAGACTTCTTATCAAAAAACACGCAACACAGAATATAAAGGGGTGATATCTTGAAATACTGAAAGAAAAAACTGTCAACCCAGGACTCTATTCCTTGTAGAGCTATCTTTCAAAAAATGAAGGAGAAATACTTTCTCAGACAAACAAAAACTGCGAGGATTCATTGCCAGCAGATCTACACTATAAGAAATATTAGAAGGAGTTCTCTGGAAAGAAGGAATATGATACCGGACAAAAGCTTTGATTTACACAAAGCCATGAAGAGTGTTAGAAATGGAATAAAGGAATATTGGATCAATGGGTAGTAATACCTGCTCCAATCATCCCTAAAGGTGTCATTTCCTTTTGGACATTAAGTAGCCGGTCACCCTAAGGAGTGTAGGGAGAAAGGATTCGTCCTACAACCAGATTGGGGAACACAGAAAATGTGCGCTAATGGTATTGAAGCCAATCGCATTATACACCACCAAATGCCTTTACAATAGCGCATGGAAGCTTCGGAGTTGAAGGCTATACTTCCCAGACCCCAGCAGTTACACGGGGTCACATGAAAACTTCTTGTCAATGAAATGGGAGCAGAAGTGATATGTGTCACTTTCAGGCTGAAGCCATGGAAAGCCTCTACACAACCCTTTAGATTTTCTTTCTTTTCTTCCGAGATCATGGAGGTCTGGTATGGAGTTGGTAGAGAAACAAGAGTAAAGCAATATGAATTGCTGAGTCATCACATGGACAACAGCTGTGCTGGAAAGTTGCCCGCTCCCACAGAAGATTCGTATAAATTTTTTGTGAGTCAAGTCACTGGAAAAAAAAAACCAACCCAGGAAATTAACAACTTTCTAAAGTTTTCTTTTACCTAAAACTCCCTCTATATCTTCAGAACAGCTTCTTAGATACAAAGGGAAAAAAATTAGGAGGCAAGGATCCAAAATAAAACCTTAAGAGGGGAAATATTTTTAAGTTCTTGTTCGGTTTTTGACTTCAAATATGTCAGCAAGCATGAGGCCATCTTTGGTTCTGATACAACCAGCATTGATCATCTTCATGAATCATCACAGGGCCAACCTGTGTATTCTCACTTGTTTTCCTGTGTCAGAAGAACACAATCCTGAAAAGCAAAGTCCCTAATGTGATGAAAATCTCTCCAATTCACAATCAGTTGAAAATGTTGTGGGCCCACTGCCAGATAGCGTTCTGATGCTGGATCTTTTTCTCAGCACCCTAAATTAACCAGCTGGAATTCCCTTTTAAGTGCCACCCTGTTCAGCCTTTCAAAATGCACAGTTTTTCTTTTAGTAAGAGATCTGCCTCTCATCACAGAGCTGGAACAATGGATTCTTGACTTCTCCCGAAAAGCAGACTTTTTTGATACAATAAACTCAGAGAAAGATAAAGACAGATCCCAGAGCACTTGTTTGAGGCAAGATATATGGACGCTGTACATAGATCAAGTCAGACTCCTGGAGCATTGACTGTCACCTCATGAAACCCTCAGCAGTAATAGCTATGCCTGCTGCATAAGTAACTCTTCAGGGCGAAATAAGTCAAAAGAGAAAGAGCTGTTGTAAATGAATAATTGGGCTAATTAAGTCTATTGATAAAGAAGAGCTCCATGGTCCAGGAGCAAAAGATTTGGCACAATGTTTCAAAAATGAAGAAATGCATATTCTTCTGGTATATCTCAAATTCTTGTTTGGGAAAATATAATGCACTACTCAAAGATCATCTTAATTCTGAACACCCAAAATTAAAAAGCAAGACAGAAGTATAATACTATAAAACACTCATTTCAAAAAGACTAAGTGATGTGAGAGAGGTTTTCATTTATTTCTTCAAAAAACATTTATTGTACCTATTATATGCCAGGCTTTTGATTGACCTACTTTATGGGGTGGATAGTAGTTTGAGATATCAAGATTTTGTCTTCCCTCTGTTTTTCCCTTTCCCCAGTATAGCAGAGTGGGTATTTTATTGGACCTGGGCTCTGGAGTCAGACTGCCGTGGTTCATTCCACAGCTGCACCTTCACCAGCTCTGTGAATTTAACAAGTTACTTAAGCTCTTTGTGCTTGAATTTCCTCATCAGTAAAATGGGTGATGATGAAATAGTTCATACATGTAAAATATTTAGAACAACGTCTGTAAGACAGTAGGGGCTCTGTTCTACCCATGAAGATTGGCTGTTATCATTCCTTTACCCCAAATTCAAAGTGGTGGCTGTTCCTTGTCTCAGAAATACATGGCAGAGAAGAAAGCCAAAGTGTTCACAAACTTCATTCTGGGGCCCCAAGGGGATCAGCATCTCAGCACCCCAGTGGGGAGGCTCCAGAGCTTAGTTTGTGGGGGGATCGAACCCCTCCCAGGAGCAGCTTCCTCCCATGGCTCTATCCTCAACCAGTACAGCCGCTCTGCATACCTCTAGGGCAACACTGCCTGCTCCAGATTTTTGTCAACCTCCTCTCAGGGAACCCACCCTCAAGGGCATAGCTTGTCATTCATGCCATCTCATCTCTAGGCAACCAGAACAAAGACTCTGTCCTACTCCTCCCTGGATCAGGTCCCCCTGTGCCCTCAGTTGCTTGATGGCCTCAGCCACTTCTGGTGCAGAGTAGGTCTTTGATTTGTTCATTAAAAAACCACAGTTTTGACTCATTTCCTATAATACCATGGCCATGGATCTAAATGTTTGTGTCCCCTCAAAATTCATATGTTGCAAACCTAAACCCCGACGTGATGGCATTAGGAGGTGGGACATTTGGGAGATGATTAGTGCATGAGGGTGGAGCCCTGATGAATGGGATTAATGTCCTTATAGAGATCCCAAAGAGATCCCTCACCCCTTCTGCCCTGTGAGGATGCAGGAAGATGACAGCCCTCTATGAACCAGGAAGCAGGCCCTCACCAGACCCTGGATCTGCTGGCGCCTTGATCTTGGACTTCCCAGCCTCCATGACTGTGAGAAAGAAATGTTGTTTAAGCCACTCGGTCCATAGTATTTTGTTATAGCAGCCCAAACAGAATAAGACACTCACTCTAGCTTCTTTCCCTTAGAGGAAGCCTCTTACCTTCCGGCAGTGTCCTGGAGCTGGCTTGCACCACCTGGGGAGAGCAGACTGTGCTAATCTTTTCCAAACTCTGTTCAGTAAGGCGTTGTTAGTAGCTTGAAAGTGGCCATAGCGGGTGTATTTATTGACACCTCAGAAATGCAGCAAATCAGAACTTTTAATTTTTCTGGAGAGCTAGTTTACCAGCATACCACTGTCTTTGTCTCAGACCTAAAGGCACAGAATTCCCCCATCTTTCCTGTCTCTGGAAAGACCTTAGTATAGACCATACCTGAGCTTCTAACTTAGTTTGGAAGATAGATTAGACAATGTCCTCTTAAATTAGTCTCTCACGTAATTTAGTTTCTTTTCCACACTGCTGCTACAGTCACCATTCTGAAACACAAATCTCATCTAATATGCAAAGTTTAAACTTTAACATGACATTCAAAATCCTTCTACTCTGGCCCCAATTTTCCTTTTGCCTGCCTTTATCTTACTATATATTCATGGTCTTATTTCCTTCCATGTTCTTCCCACATATCTTAGACCACTTATTATTCCCAAAGATTTCATGCACTTTCAGGCTCCCATGCCTCCATCTATACAGTTCTCTTAGTCTAGAATGTTCTCAACTACCTTGAATGTGACCTCTTCCCTGAAGCTTTCCTCATGACTGTGGGCAGAAAGACCCTGTCATGTCTCTTCTCTATTCCTCTATTAGAACACCAACACCATTAATTTCAGATGGTTGTACCACATTTTAGCTTCCCTGCTAGATTTTGTGCTCCCAAAGCAGATAACTGTATGACGCATCTTTGCGTCTACTAGACGAAGATAGTACCCAGCCAAATACTGTTGCTTAAAAAAACCTTTTGAATGAATTAATGAAGATCTGGAAGAAGGATTGGAGGACAACTTTGAGAAGAAAATTTCATCTTCCTCTCCCCTTCCTGAACAATTCAGTCCAAAAGTCATTAGATGGAGCTGGGCAAGAAAGAAGTCTATGCCACTGACAAAGAGGATGAGGATGGAGCTGAAGTGGCCCAGAGCAGGGTACCCAAGCCTGAGCAAGCAAAGGAGGGTATCCAAGAGGTGGGGCAGAAGGAAAACCTGATGCAGGTGTCAGATCCCATGTTGGGTGAGAAGGGCATCCACGCAGAGATGTGTTAAAAGACAAAAAGCCAACTTAAAGGATTTCCCTCTAGCAAAAGCTATAAAAAATGGAACACCAAATAAATGATAGCAACAAATTATAATTGATTGAATAAAATAGAAAACCATAAATCCATACTGATATAAATACGTAAATTAATTAAAGTTTGATTAGGAATGTGATCTTTTCCTAGTCTCAAAATACCTTCCCACAAAGTACTTCTTAATTACAAAGGAAAACTGAGTAACTTAGGGGGAGAAGATTGGAAGATACTATCTTAATCAAGTGATCAAATTAAACGTTACAACAATGGGACAAATTGAAATTGTACATCACCCAATATGATGCAATGAGAAGAACAGTGTCACTTGTGTGATATTTCATCCAAAGATGCATATCTTGAATATAATCATAGGGAAATATCGGGCAAATCCAAACTGATGGACATTCTACAAGATAACTGGCCTGTAATCTTCGAAAGTGTTAAGATGATGAAGGTCAAGGAAAGAATTAGAAACTTTCCAGATTGAAAGAAACAGAAAAGATATGACAACTAAATACAACGCAAGATCCTGAACTGGGTCCTTTTGCTATAAAAAACAATACTATTGAGACAATTAGCAAACTTGAACGGTGTCTGCAAATTATAGTACTAATGTATCAATGTTAATTTTCTGATTCTGATGGTTATATTGAGGACATATTAAAAAAACCCTTGTTTATAGGAAATATGCCATGGAATATTCAAATGTGACAGGGCATCATATCAGTAATTTGCTCTCAAAAGGATTAGGAAAAAGGATCTTTGCATTGTGCTTGTAACTTTTCTGTAAGTTTTAGAATAAAAACAGCAAGAATTGTGTTTATATATAAATTCTTCCTTGATGCTGACAATGAATCATTACTAGAGAACCAGCCAGCCACATTTGGTTCTATGTGCATGCTATTTGTACTAAGTATTAGAAATAAGACCTTTTTATTTTCTGTCTTTTTCTTTTGGTATATTTGAAGTATATCATTGGCTGCAAAAAAAATAAAATATACTTTTTTTCCTAAAGATTTTATTTTTCCTTTTTCTCCCAAAGCCCCCTGGTACATAGTTGTGTATTTTTAGTTGTGGGTTCTTCTAGTTGTGGCATGTGGGATACCGCCTCAGCGTGGCTTGATGAGCAGTGGCATGTCTGCACCCAGGATTGCACCTGGCGAAACCCTGGGCCGCCAAAGCGGAGTGCATGAACTTAACCACACGGCCACAGGGCCAGCCCCCTAAAATATACTTTTAATTTAATAAACACTGTAGTTTTTTTAAACTTCTGAGCGTGAGTGTTGAATTTTTCTACTACGAAAAAGAATTGTGTTTTGGTTTTGTTTCAGTGTTGTTTTTTTTTAAAAAAATATTGATGGTAGCAGAAAATAATAATTTCTTTAAAAACCTGACTCTCTTCCTAGATCCACATTTGGGTCTGTGTTCTTGTGAACAACTGACAAAATTAATTTAGTCGCTCTTAGCTTGTGGTGTTTTGAAATTGAAATGAAATATATCGAAGCCATCAATGACAAACATATACACCCACATCCTCAGAGGGACCAAATGTAGCTCAAAGGTTATCAGACATCATGCAGGACAGTCTCGGCTTCCCTGCTCCTTTGCCCAGCCAGTCATCTTCCGGGGAAGCAACAGGGCCACCTCTGCACCTCTGTTTTAATTGCTTTATTTCCTTCATTGTAAGATCATATTTTTCATATTTTAACATTTCTGAAATAAAGATTGATTTTTCAATCTATGTCAAAAGAAATTTGCCATCTGCAGGTTATTGTTTTAACTAGTGTTACAATTTGTTATTGCCTATACACTTGTGAATCTATAAATGTAGCCAAATCTCTTGGAATAGATGACAGAATTTTTAGAGCCAGGAAAGTTTATTGTGAATCCATGAAGGATCAACTCTCAGGTTCCAAACATCTGCCTATCAGAAGCATCATATTGTTTACAACTCAGAGATTCATGAATCAAATAAAGAAAAGATGAAACAGCAAATTAAGACATAGTATTCTTCAGTGTGTCTCAAAGGTGTAGTAGCCAGTAACTCTCCTAGGGCAAAGGAAGTCCAGATCAGGAATGTGGGTTACAGGAAGCTGTGTGTCGTCATGATATTATGCATGTGTCATCATGATATTATGCATGACTGTAGATAGGACTCTAAATGTGACACAGGTTTAGAATGAAACTTCAGGATACAAATTAAGTTTGCATAAATAAACATGCTGTTGTCTGTTTTAAGAACTATCTACATTTAATGCATTTTTTAATCTATAAAAGCTATATGTCTTATAAATGTTGGTGTCACAGAATTTTAAAAAATAGAAACACTAGTTCCATAGACAATTTCCACTGACACAATGACTACAACTCTTAATAGTTCTTTGCTTTCAAAAGCTAAGAGTAACATAGGCAAGGACTGAGAAATATAGGATCCAAATCTCTAATTTCTTTATAATTCTTGAATTAGGGATTTACGTCTCCATGACTAAAACCTAGCTGAAAAATATTCTGGAAGGCAGTGGGCCTGAGAATGTGGTACTGTGCAAAGAGCTTAATGCAATCATCTGATGCATTTCTGTTTTAGTTCACAATTACTCCTTCACTTGCTAACTATTCTTTTCCACTTGTTGCAATAAAAAACTAGGTAAGGTACAAGACCTAATAATGTTCTTGACACATAGTCGGCACTCAATAAATATTGACTGATTATATGAATAAACAAATTAATTGAGTTCAATCAGTTCCTCCACA
The DNA here is from genome assembly GCF_037783145.1 of Equus przewalskii. Lineage (NCBI taxonomy): Eukaryota > Metazoa > Chordata > Mammalia > Perissodactyla > Equidae > Equus > Equus przewalskii. Next base: position 20,131,275 of record NC_091858.1, on the reverse strand, counting down.
TAGAAAAGAATGTATATTAGTGCCTAGGAAAGTTAATATTAACTCTGCCCCACACTGCTTCTAACTTGAAAGATTTCCCAAGCCCTATTTTCATTCTATTTCTGTGACCTTTAAGTGCCTTTCTATGGAACTGCTTGAAGCTCTGCTTAAAAATGACAGCTTACAGATCATATTCAACTACCAAAGAAGCTTGTCAGTTAGAGAATTTTATTCTTAAAATAACAAAGCACCTGTCTGTTTTGAAAGCTAACCTATGAAACTATTCCTTTTTAGATTATATTTCATTATGCTGTTTTGATTAGAACTCTGTTTTACTGCACCCTAGGGTGCCAGCATGAAGAGTTAGGTTGAAATAAAATTCTGATTCATGGACTAATGAAAGTCTTGAAACTCCACTTCCAACATGACCTTTATCTTCACACTGATGCTCTCATTCAAGGAGTTAAAGAACCTACCTGGCCCAGGCAGTCTATATTCTCTATTCCACTCTCTAGATGCCACTGTTTATAAAGGGACAGCAGATGGATATAAATAAATACGAATTAGACACAAAAGGGGTCATTTTTGGCCTCTCCAACTTGGCCCACTCTCTTCCACAACAGCAAGGGTGTCCAATAGCAGCACACACTCGCCACTTGCCAGTCACAGGCTTCTCTGGTTCTAGTCACCCTCCCTGATAAGTGTGACAGGCAACCGAACCCAATAAGAGAGGTTTTGACCTTTATTCTCTCCTGCTGATAAAATTTGTACGAACCCAAAAAAATATGGTTTTGGTCATGTGGACATGGTACACAAATGCGGACTTCTTTTCTGAGAAAATAAGACTCTATCTGACCCAAGCCCACAGGGCAGTTTGAATGCAATCCTTGGATTAAAGAAATCTAAGACCTACATAGGACTCTGAGGTTTTTACTTCATAGTAAAATCAATAAGCATTAAGAAACAATGGACCATCTAAATACTATATTAAATTAAGAGGTGAATGGAGCGCATGATTTAGAATCAGCAGTTCTGTTCTTGAATTTCGGTACTGATTATTTGGCAAATATTTGGGAATTCCAAGAAGATAATGTTTGTGCAGTAATTTGTAAATGAAAAGTACTCTATCAATGTTACTCCTATCACGGTGACACAAAATAATAAACAAGAAGTCATTATGTTTGCCAACCCCACAAATATACTCTTTCTTCCAAGAATTCCATATATCAGGAAACTTTCCACGATACAATCCCCAGCGTCCATATTGCAGGATTATATTGCAGGGAATGCATATGGTCCAAGAAGACATTCTTCTTAATAGAAAATTCATCATTCCAGGAGGTAAAGGCACAGCTAGAGTCCAACACAGTCATGTGTAACGCCATAATTAGGTAACTTGAAACTGACCTACATCTAATGCCATTATTTTGCTGAGTTCTTTTAGGATTGTCTCTAGTTCCTTGTAAATTTTAAAATATGGGATGGGGATAATATGCACCACACACAGCTTATGGGAAATGTAAACCAACAATATGGTACATTGGCTACGAAGTCTGTTTGGATCAACTCCTAGGACCCAAAGGTGGACACGCACACACAAACCTGATCTACATAAATGAAGACTAAGTTTGAGGATGATCTGGTGAAATTGTGAACTCCTAGTCCCTGGAAGTGTTCAGGCAGAAACTCAATAACCCTCTGGAAGAAATAATACAGGAAAGGCCCCATTTTCATAGAAGATTGGCCTACATAATCTAAGGCATCTTTAAGTCAGTCTCTGTGACTCAGTGACTTAGCTGGTTTGATCAGTTTGTATAACTATACATTGCAACTACCAAAGGGAATAACACTCATGTAAATTTGACTGAAAAATATTTCAAGACTCATTCTTTTAGACCATGTCTACTGACATTTCCATAATATGAACACAATTCAGTTTCTGCTTAAATACTCCCAAAAAACAGTAATTTTAAAATTTGATATCCAACAATTAAAAATATACAAGATGCAATTATTCTCACCCATTGCTAATTGAAATATAGTGGAGGGAAATTAGGAGCCTTAAAAAATAATCACCCCTTTCAGCTCAGTAACTCCAGTAATTCTTCTAGGAATTTATCCTAGAAATGATCAAAGACGTACACAGAGGTTTATATATAAACATACTTAATCAGAAGCTATTTACACTAGTTAAAATTTTTAAACAAACTTAATGTACAATTTATGCATAGTCATATGATACAATATTCTGCAGTCCACTAAAAATCATATTTTATAAAACTTCATTAACCAAGGGCAATGTTTGTGATACATGAAATTTTAAGAACAAGTTTAAAATCAGTATAGACAGTGTGATCTCAACTTTGTTTTATATAAATATATATAACAATATTCTTTTTTGCTTTGTATATTGCACACTCGCATACAAAGGCCAAAAGAAATATGTCAAAATATTAATGGTGTTAGCTATCTCTGGATAACAGAATTATGCATGATTTTTATTTTCTTCCTCACGTGTTCTAGAATTTTAAAATTATTCTACAACAAATGAATAATACTCTGTAATCAGGAAAATCATAAATGATATTTTTCTTTTAAAGCTCTCCAAAGAAGCCCTTCCCACGGCCACCATTCAATTCAATAAACATGTTTTGAAGGTTAAGTTGGGCTAGAGTTTGAAAGTGTTCTTTTACTGTCTTAATCATTACCATCAAAATAAGGTATGACTGATGGAGATTTAAAACAAACTTTTATTATATAGTTTAATGAGCTACTTAATTAAATGTAATTAGTGCTAATGACTGAGTTGCTCTGTTTAATTTATGTACACTATTTAAAGATTTATAATACATGACACGAAATAAGACACTTGATGTCTTGTTTCCCACTGTATTTTATGTCTCGCACATAGCAGATACTCAATATTGAGGAAAGAATGAAGAATGAGAAGGAGGAAGAAAGGATTAAATGTGTTGTTTCTTATTAAAATGGGCATAAATCCCTCTTTCACTATTTCTATGAAAAACTTAGATTTGACTTCTAAGCATTTCAGCTTACGTCATGTTTTTCCAGAATATAACCCATAGGACCAGATAGAAGCAGAAACTGAAGTGGCTTCCCAAAGTCTCAGAGTGAAGCAGTGAGAAACGGAATTCATAGATATTATCTCAAACACACCTTGGCTCCCCTTGGCCTCCATGACGAATTCTCTGTTAGATTTGGAAACAGAGGCTGTTTGTGACATCCTGACTTTTCTCAGAACGACCTTGAGAAAAGGCAAGAACATCAGCAAGGAGGTGGTTGAGCTGTTAGTTCTGAGGTCTCGTGTCAGGGTGGCCCAATTCCATCCGACAGCCCGGCTTCCTGCCCTTCTCCCTTGGCGTCCCTTGTCTCCTTGTGCCAGCTGGCTTACAGCTGCTGCTTATTGGTTACACAAGACTGGCAGTGTGTTCTGAAGAAACAACATACCAAATTACACAGATTTAGCAAATATGTGCAGGAAACAAAAAAAAGTAGGGCAGAGTATGGTTTAAGAGGCCCTTTGTTAAATAAACAGTTAAATTTGTTTCAGAAAATCATGTACAAAGTTGGCAGGTGTGGGGAAGTGAATTTGTCTTTTAAAAGTCTCAGTATGTTTGTAAACTTTGCTGAAAAAAATTAACAAATTAGGTGGGGTTTTTTAAAATAATGATAGAATGTCCGTAAAAGCTCCATGACATTTCTGAAGAAATGCTCTGTATCGAGTCTCACTGTTGGGGCCCAAATTAAAAGCCATCAGCCAACTTCAATGGAGATAAAAGACTGGTTTGAGTGACGTTTGGGGGGAAAGTACACACCAGCGGCCAACATATTCTGTCTCAGTATGGTTTGCCTAAGTGATCTGAATACCTTCTTTAGGCGGCAAGATGCAACTTAGTATGTGGTTCATTTTTTTAAGAAGGGATGGTTTTTCTCAGAGCTGATAGTAGTTAACGGGATGAAGATAGCACAGAAAATAGGAAAGCTGTCCTTCTGAATGGACCATTAAAAGTGGAAAGCCCCAGTGCTATATACAATCGGTTTTGAAATCCTCGTGACTGGCAGTCAGACATGTTAGAAGTTAATATACCATTCAGGGATAAAGTGCTGATGTTCAGAGAGGATGCTCTGAAGGTGAAACCAAACCCTATAAACAAACAAAAAAGCTACATCAGCTCTATTAGAAATCTTATCCACATAAATTCTTCGTTGCTTAAAATGACAGACTGAAGCAAAGCCACATGTTGCTTGCTTCATTGCCCGTTGTGGCAGCTTTTAAATCCCTGCTTGCCTAGGAAGTGACCTCATCAGAAAATCTTATAACACTGTCATGTGGGGAAATCCTCACAACATTCGGGTTAATGTGCTTACACTGTAGGAAAAGTCTCCAGGAACATTTAATAATCAGAAAGTCCTAAGGGGACTTGATGTTAGCTGGGTCACGGAAGGATTTCTCTCAGCACACATCTGGGACGTTTTGTGGCATATTCTGTAGCAGGCCACGTGGCTTAATAGTTAAAATATAGGGCTGAAAGTTACCAGAGTTTAGGGATCGGATAGCAAGTGAGCTATTGACCGATGAGCTGACCCAAGACAAGTCATGACCTTGTGGTACTTCAGTCAGTTTAGCTGTAAAATTGGGCACAAAGGCCAGACTTTACCAAAACCAGATGTTGTTCTCCAGCTCTGTTCTTCAACTAATATCCTTTTTTGACATGCCTGTCAAGTCTCAATTTTCTTCATATATGGAAAGGCAGTGGCATACTACTGCCTACTCTCCCAGTGATACTTGGGCAAGACAAGTAAGGTCCAAAAATGGTAGCCTGACCCAGTCCACACCCTCGTGCTCTCCTATCTGGCCAAGCTTATGTCTGTCAGAGAAGTTGCAGCAGCTGGTGCACACTCAGGGCCTGCAGTTGTGAGTAAGTGATAACTAGAATCATTTGTCTGTATCCCTAAGAAAGATCCTTGATGGGGCATAAGTCACAGAAGGACCACAGGTCACAGCATATAGATTCACACTGCCCGTCCTTAGTTGGCACTTTTCTAAATTGTGGGTCCATCACAGAGATAGGTGATAGATACCAGCTTCCTCCTCTTAAATACAACAGAACGTGTTTTAATTGACTGTCCTTTAACCCAGCTCCCTTGACTAACCAATGCTCTCCATTTCCTCTGCACAACGTACTGAGCAATGCCACGTCTGGCCACAGGACACTCCAGTAGGCCTGCTCCCTTCTCCTCCCGTCCCAGGTGCTGCTTGGTTACCAGGAGTCAGTTGAGTTTATACCCAAACCCTCTATGCTAGTTGCAACTATAACAGCCTAAATTAAGAAACTGTTACTGAAATTGAAAAATAAGTGCAAAAAGAGAATTATTGTTTCTCTTAAAAACAGAGGTGATTGTTTTGGAATAGCTCAACAGGGATGAGCCACCTTTTTAAAATAGTTACCAAATTAGGTAAAACTCCATTAGGATCTGCCTTCAGGTTGCTCTGCAAGTATTGGTAAGTTCTCATTCCATTTTAAAGAAATGGAAAATGCACTATAGAAGTGCTTTCTGGAAGAAAGACAATCAGGATTCCAATCAGCCAGGCAACCACTAAAGAAAAGGCCTTAGACCTACATCAAATGACTAGCAAACAAATATATGTGTATTTTCTTAAGTTCAAATAAGATGTGTGCATAACACGTACTTATATGCATAAATATATGTATATAGATAACAGATATACACACACAACACCACATATATTTTACATATCAGATGACTTTGTCTTGATTAATCAACAAATGACCAATCCTAACTTTGTCAGATGAGATAACTTCTGAAACATTTTATTATTCTCCTAATTAGCATTTTCCAAAGTGGTGGAGGAGCAGATCTGCGTTTTCTGACTTCCCTTCCATTTAAGCATCACAAACTGTCAATGGCCCACACAGATCTCATCTGGGCTGCGGACTGAGGGTTTCAGCAGCAGAAGCACTCCCCTCTTCAGCCCTCACTGGAGGCAGATGGCAGGAGACTGTCCGTGGAGCCCTGAGCCAGGCAGGAGGCGGTCTTGCCATGGTGCGAAGCTTCGTTTAATACAATAGCTCCCCTCTGCTCAATACTCACACTGCCCTGGCAAGTGAAAGCCGAGGCCCACACATGCCAGACTCCTGCTGCAGGGAAGGAAGCCACAGCCCATTCCAACTGGACCAAACCCCCATCATCTCCCCTTCATTGACTCAAAGCAATCAAGGGCAGACTGTGACACTCAAAACTGGGTGGTTGACTCTCCCATTCCTGGCAAATAAAACCACATATTTCATTAGAAAATACAGTTGACTCCAAAATCCAAGAATTATCCATCTGTCCTCTCAACCAGAAATATAAATAAACAAAGGAATCACACGTTTTACTAATCTCTTTGAGAACGGTTGATTCTTTGCTGCTGGTGGGTAAATGTTCATTTTTGTCAATAGTGGCAAAAAAATGATGAACAATATTTTTGTGCTGCAAACCACAGCCTGAACCATTGTTAGAAAGAAAAGGATTACCTCCCAATTCTGGTGATTCTGTTGAAACTTCGAGGGCAGAAGTCAACATCCACTCCTCGTAGATGACTCAAGAGGAAGGAATATTCTGGACAGCCACAAAAAAGGAGGCACTTATGGGGCAAAACTACACTGTTCACAGGCTTTGGCCACTGCTTTTTGAAGAAGCCCTATAGAAATACAGAACAATAACCGCAGGAGAGCTCCCATCAGACACCATTATGCCAGCTCCCAGGTGGCATTAACGCACAGCACAAAATTTGGAACTAAAGCGAAAAACGTTTATTTGAAAAACACTGACATTTACAGGTAGTTACATTTTTAGCAGCTCTTTGAACGTCTGATCATAAGGCAGCTGCCTCAAGCAGTTGGCTGCTCCATGGGAAAATCTAGACTGAGAGAGCCCCAGATATTGTGACATAAGCCACGATGACATTATCACTGAGAGGAGCAGCAACATGGGGTGGTAGGAATAATCGTGCCTGGAAAACTCAAAATCCTCTTGAAAACGTCTCATTTATTTTTCTTTAGACATGGTCTTTGACTCACTCTTTCTGGCTTGTCTCAGGGTACGTCTTGAGCCCAGGTATTTCTTGTGACGTCAGATCGTTTAACCAGAACCTGGAGCATTCGCCCAGCAGACGCTGTCTCCCAGTATGAAGCAATAAAATGGACTTCAGTGGTGTTCTTTACAAGGAAGAATTGGATTTGATAAATTTTGTTCTGCTCTGTATGAAACCAAGTACCCCTTTTAAACTGTCTGGGAGTTTGATCTATTACCAATACGAGCGGGTTAAACTCTTTTGGCTCACAGTTTAAAAAACTAAAGCTCTCCAGGCCTGGGATCTAAATGGTGGAAATGTAAGGACACTGCATAAATTCTATAGAAAGTCTGAGACCTCTGTGTATCAAGTCTCAACAAAAATAGTTGCCCTGTTCACTGTCTGCCAGGCTGAGATTCTGAGTGCTCTGAAGTGGCTCATTCTAACACGAATTGCCAATATGGTAGGTTAGTCAATATACCTTAACAATTCACCTTATCCAATTCTATGTGGATCTCATTTGTACATGTGAAAACCTCAGGGTTTGCTGGATAATAATGTGTCGTTATATGCTGCATCTACCAGCTGTGTGTAGTTGGGACATTTGATAAACTTCTCAACCTTGGTTTTCTCTCTATAACCAAAGAGCTTTGGACTGTCGGAGAGTCTCGAACTTTAGAATGAATAAGAATCACCTGGAGAGTTTGATATGCATGCAGATACAGTTGGTCTAGAAGGAAACCGAGTTCTCCTGTGTTTCACAAATCCTCCAGGCAATTCTGATGCTGATGGGCTGTAAACCACACCTGTTGAAATAGAGATGCAGGTTCCTGGGAACACCTGGGTTCTAAGCGTCCAACATACTAGTCTCTAGCAGATGGAGCAACTAGCCATTAAGCTCAGGAAATATCTCCTTGCAGCAGAGTAAACCAAATCAAGGTGACAAATTTCCTGGAAAATCCTTATTATCAGTGGTATCAATATGATTACGATATTTATAGAGCAGCCTAGGCATATTCGCAGATGCAGACTATGAAGGTCACATGGCACTAAATCCAGGGAAATGTAAGATATTTGCAGTCATTTATTTTAGAGTCAAATTTTGTGAAAACAATTTATGGTACCTGCGTCACCCTGTATGTTTTATAAAATCCTCTCTATAGAAAAGATTAGTATGGACCAACCTACCACAGCATTGCCTATTGCCAGTTTCTGCATTCTGCGCTATGTTAAGCTGCCCTGGTTGGAGTTCTGTTGACTGCCTGGTGCTATATCCAGTAACAAATTATATGTAGATTATAGGACGTTCAGATGGAGGTGAGCCCAGAAGACACCTGGATGAAGCTTTTCAAAAGAACAGTAATAAGTTTTACTAGATGTGACAAACCTTATAAAAGTTAAATAATGTCACACTTTATAAGCATTTCATTTAATACAGTGGAACACATGGAGGGCATTGAGGATGATATTTAATTTTTTCCATATGTGGATTTAATACCATACAAAAGTTTCAGTCCCAGATTGCTAATTTTCCACCATGTGGTAGTCATTTAGTTGAATTTTTTAAAACACTTACCAAATTACAGAGTCGAGTTTCAGAGGCAGCGGCTATGAGTAGGTTTAGGGCGCATGGTGTCCCTCTGGCTTAGTCCTGTGTCTCATGAAGCAGCAGTAAATCTTGATAGCATTTTTATGACAGCACTCACTGGTTTTTATAGGAATGAAATGCAAGTTTGCAAAACCACATGCTAATGTACTTCTAAAAATAGATTTGATTACTGTGACTCCTTCTAATTCTGACCACTTTTAGCCACCTATAGAAACACAGGCCGGCATCTAAGATTCAGCCCTTTTAGAACATCCGTGGATTACAAGTCTTTCAAAGAAATCCTTACCAACAATTCGAAATAGTGATCTGAACCCAGAGTCTTAATCACTTGTTCTTGAAAAGTGACCTCAGATATGTCATTTAACCCCTTTTATCCTTGTATATATTTATATCTTTAATCAGGACAATAATATTTGCTTTTATTTTCATGTCACAGAAAAGAACAGAGTTAGATGGTCAAATGAGAGGAACAATGCCTCCCAATACCGCCTAAAGCTTATCTTCTATAACCACAAATAGGGAACCCGGATCTTCCAGAGCAGGAAGGGCCAGGTGTCTCTATTCGTTTTGGCCATATTTTAAAACAGCTTTGAGCAACTGAATCAACTTTATGAAGAAATTCTTAGAAAGAGACAAAACCCCATGGCAGGGTGTGAGGGTCAGTAAGTGAAGACACAAATCACTCACTACCAGTGGCCCCACCTAATGTGACAAATGCGCGCGAAGGTACTGTGAAAACTTTCAAGCTCCAGCCAAATGTTAGTAATTATTATTAACCCGGTGAGACTGACCAGAAACCTGGAACCACTAGCCAGAGCCTACATCTGGATTCTACGGTCAGAAACAAAGATACCGCACTGTACACCTATTTGATGATTCATGTCTATGGCTCAGAAGAAAAACTACCCTTTCAAAATCATCAACTCCTAGGGAAACATATTTTATCTCCCAGAACCAATTACAATTAATTCTCCTGAGTTCAAATGGTTTGGGACCAAATCTATTTCACACATAACTGACTACTCTGGACAACTTACCCAGGAAAACTCAAAATATATACATGGGGCTCTCTACGGAGCCTCATAACACAGCGTGAGCAACAGGCATAGCAGTCCAATTTTCAGGCTTGTGAAATTAGTGGGAGCAGTCATAAGAGCAGGGCAGAGGGGGGTTGTCCAGTGAGAAAGACTACCTGCCAGGATTCTGGAATGATCTCTGCTGTCCCTCTGCCAAAGTGTATATAATGGAATCAAAAGTCATATGCACGTCTACTCAAGCAAAGAAAATGTAGCATCCTCATTTTCTATGACTAATTGAATCTTTCTCTCAAACCTCCATCATACTAGGTTATCAAGGGGGAGTTGGAGAGAAACTCTTTCAACCTGCCATTTAATGGCGTCTCAATCTCTTACAGTTCAAATAGCAACTCTTAGCAACTGATTGTCTTTTTGAGGTAAACGTTCAGTCTTTCAAGTATCCACAGTGGTGGCCTGTGGAGAGGGGCACATGCAGTGTAAGAAAGGGGCTTTGAGTCTGCACGGGTCCTTTGGGTCTTTGCTGACTTCTGCTAAGAGCCACCAGTCTGCCATGTTCCCTGGTCCCTTGACATGATTTCTGCTAAGGTAAGCCTGGCGAGGTTGTGATGTATTCTATTTTCTTGGTTAGTGCCTGGCGGGGCTGCTGACTCTTCCTCTACTCCCTCAGCCTCATTCATGGCCACCATCTGTCTCCTGAAGGACCGTTTGCTCCATGGCCTTTGCAGTACGACCACCCACACTTACCATGGTGACCCCTGAAAGCAAGGCTCTGGCTATCACAGAGCTACTGATCATCTACTTTCCCCATACAGCAAACAGGGACCCAGAGTGCTCCCTCTGCCAACCATGCCTCTCTGACTCTGTGATCGCAGCCTCACGTTATTAAGGGGTTGCCCTACACTTCAGTGTCCCCACCAAAGTTCAAAACAGTAAGCAAGGGAGAAGTCCTTCTGCCTTTGGCTTTCCCCTCAACCTAGCTAATGACTCTCCTGGGAGATTTCGTCCCAAGAGTTGGGAAGCCATGAGGCTCATGCCTCATCCCCTGTTTACCCTGCCTCCCTCTCCCTTCACCTGCTGGGATTCCCAGGCCATGAGGTACAGGCTCTCCACATTTTCTAGAACAGGGACTTCTCTGACATCGTATTCTGATTCTCTCCGGCCCATGGCTTACGAGAAAACTTTGTGATCAAATCAGATCACAGGTACATTAATGGAAACTGAAGAAATTTAGAAAACTCATTTCTATCTCTTCAAACCCCTGGTTTTTTAGCTTGTGGTAGACTCAGAAATCCTATTCTGGATATCAAAAACAGAACATTGCTTCTAAAACAATCTTAATGTTTGCTGAGGCAAATGAATTCCTCCGAATGAAAAAGAAAAGTTTAGTGATAGATTTCAAAATATTATCCCCATTACAGGTAGGAAGTCAAAGATTCCAAAAGAAAACATGGCAATTGACTCATCCCCACACACAAACACAGCGAACCCTGGCAAAGTCCTGCCCTCTATTACAACAATCCCACATACACAGATACACACCTACACACGCTCGCACACACACACACACTCACCCAGCTGCTCTCAGCCACTTTGTGTAGCTGCTGTTCAGGAAAGGGAGAATGTGTTATGTATTCCATCCAACATCACTGTATCACTGATGGCTAGGTTGTGGCATGGTGTCCCTAATGACCGATTTCATGACACATCCCCGAGGCATAGGCGCAATCCTGACTCAATTCTAATTCTAAATTCTTACGGTCCTAAATTTTTTACGTTCTAACGCTGAACTGTTACACTGCCATTAGTGTTGGAACTCAAGGTTTTCTTCTCTTTCTTTTTTCACAATATACCAAATGCTCTGATTCTCAGAATTTTCTGAACAAACAGCATGAGCACAAGCAAATAATTTTGACATGAAGTAAAATTGCAGGAGTTTATAGCCAAACCCCTCAGTATTCCTAAAATGCTAAGAAAGAATACCATCAAAATCTTACCTATACTCAGTAATATAATTTGTATTCTTAGGATATAGCAAATTTGTTAATTATATTACATTTTTCACTACAAATATTAATAACAAAAGACTGTAAAAAAATTGAAATTTTATCCTCAAGAGCAGATTTGGGGGTTAATTATCTAGAGGATATCCCCAAATATGTACCACATTCTGATACAGACACGTAAATTTATGAATAATCTTGGTGTAAAGCAGTTGTTTGTAAAAGTAGGTAGACATCATTTTGGCTGTAGCTCTTAAATAAAATTTGAGTAAAAGGCATTCTAAATCCAGTTTAACCTCACCAAAAATTATTCTCCTAGCATATTTAGTGTCCAGACTTTTGTGTCTAATTCCATGCCCCCTGAAAAGGGCTCCTTAAAGAAATGGCTGATTTCAGGACTGGGGTAGAGTGGATGCAAGATGAGCCTGGAACATCTTGTTATGCCAGAAAATAAGAAACTCTTAAAAAAAAATGATGGGGCATCACAAGGACACAGAAAGCACCTGGAAAATGCTTCCATGGGTCTAATCTGGGATCATTTAAACACTAAAACAATTAAGGACAGTAATGAATTATAGACCATTGGAAACATAGAGTTAATGAGTCCTAAGAAATAATAGATCAATAAACAAATCAGTGGGGAGGAAAAGAGGGCTCTTGCTTAGGGTAGAATGCTGAGTGTTAATTGGTAAATGTGAGAGGAGTGGTGAATGTAGAAAATAATCATTTTGCAGCCATCATATCAAACTTTCGTTCAGGCATGAGTCCCCAATAGATGCCAAATCTCGGAGGAATTCTCATGACCAGCAGACTATTTGCATGGTCTTCCCAGATAAGGGGGTAGTGGGAGGCAGTATAGAAATAAATTAAAGAACACCTTGACCAGGTGATCAAAACTAATATGAATAGTGAGGGGCAGATGGACTCTGGTTCCTCTAGAGAAGGACCCACATCACTTGTGGCCTGGAATGAGTAACCTGAATGGAACCATGAGGAGCCACTGGACAAACCCAAAATGAGAAACATTCTCTTTTTAAAAAGGCAACTGTATTCTTCAAAACGTCAATGTCATAAAAGGCAAAAAATAGGCTGTGGAAATGTTCCAGGTTAAAGGAAACTAAAGAGAGATGACAATCTGTTCCTAAACAGGATCATGTCCTGCAGGGGAAAACAGGGCTACGAAGGACATTATCAGGTCAACAGGCAAAATTGAAATATGGATGGGAGATTAGATAAGATTATTGTAGCAATATTAAGTATAGCAAGGTTGATAACTGTACTTTATATAAGAGAATATCCTTATTCTTTTGAAATGTCCTTTGAACATATTGGGGCCATGATGAATGCAGGTTACTCTCAAATAGTATAAGACAAAAAAAGGAAAAAACGATTTAAAATACATACACACACACACACACACATAGAGAAGGGGAAAAAGAGAGAGAAAACCAATGATAAAGTAAATGGAACAAAATGTTAACAATAGGTTACTCCGGATGAAGGATGTACAGATGTTGTATGCACTATTCTTATTCTTGTAACGTTTCTGTAAGTTTGAAACTATTCTCAAATCATTCCTAAAACTTCTTTTCTTCCCTTACATGTATTGTACATTTTGGTGGCTTTATCGTGACCTACACTTTCTGAAAAAAGTCAGACTGCTCCATAAATGAATAAGATAAATTTTGCGATGCTTTTAAATCATCTTTAACAAGAAACCAAAAAAAAACATTGAAGTTAAGGGGGAAATTAAACATTTGAAAAACAAACCACAGATTCATATATAAAAGCATGAGCTTTGATTTGATCAGGAAAAAAAAGCTAAAACATAACGTAAACATGTAAAACAGAAAACTAATAAAAAGCGTAAATGTGTACATAGCTCTTGGCCAAAGCTTGCGTCTCTCTGCCATATGGATTAGAACATGAAAGCAATATATCCCTGCTTAAATGATCAAGGTTCCTTTAGAAGTCTGTGACAGAATCTCATGAGACTTTCTCAAATAAAAGTCAGCGTTCACCCATTGTCACTTTCACAACCAAAGTCAAACTCCGAGAACCGTGGAAGTGCCTGTCTCCAAGCGATGACTTTCTAACCTTGCAACCTCACTCTCAAGAGCCTTCCTGGCACTGTATCTCCCATGGATTGTCATCAGCCCAGCACAATCCAATCATCCATTTAAAACACAAAAATCTACTTTACTACATGTGAAGACTATGGAGGCAGAAGCCCTCTGTAGGCAGATAAATTGCTGAAATACGGAATCCTCATCTGGTGCCACAGCTTCTAACTTGATCCTCTCTGACTCTTAAGGCCATGCCCAACCTATAAGGGCCTTTCTGGGAACAGAAGAAGGTGCCCTTTGGAGTAGAAGCAATCCTGCAGCCCCTTTTATAATTCTGTAGCTTGTGGGTTCAGCTGGGTAGTTTTTCCGTTCTGTCTGATAGCAGCTGGGACCACAATCATCTGGGACTCAGGGCTGGAATACCCAAAACAGATCACGCATATGGGTGGCACCGGTGATGGCTGTGAGCTCATCTGGGGCATCTGCCAGAGCATTTCGATTCTCTTCCACATGGCCTCTCCATGTGGCTTGGGCTTCTCACAACATGGTGACTGGTTTCTAAGAGTGAGAGTTTCAAGAGCAAGCATTCTAAGAGGAAGAAAGTGGAAGCCTCCTAAGGCCTGGGCTTAGAAGTCCCAGAATGCCGTTTTTACCAAATTCTATAGGTCAAAGCTGTCGCGAGGCCAGCTTCGATTCAAGCGGAGGGGATCTATGTTCTGCCTTTTGATGTGAAAAGCAGCAGGCACATGCAAAGAAATGAGGAATGTTGTGGAGCATCTTAGGAGATTAGCCATCACATTGTACAACCAATACCTGGCAGCCCTGCTAATACCCATTTCTTGGGATATTCTGTCCATTCTTGCTGGGTGCACAAGGGAAGCAGGTTTGGTCCAAACTCGCCCAAATCACCTGATGCTTCACCTCCCTTTTCTGTCAGTTCTGGCATTTTGCATCCATAAGCCCTAAAGAAGTGTCATAGTCTACTTACTCACGTTTAAATACGTGTTGTAAAAATAGTCCTTTCCTGAAAACCGATCTTTGAATCGATTACCCTTATACCAGTCTTATCTTTCCCCTAAGGTCCTCTCATCTGCCAGTCACTATAAATTAGCATGTCAAAAACTCACATTTATATGGCACAACATCACATCCACGACATAATGCGAGCCTTCAGTGAAAGAGTTACACTACGAAGGCAGACATCATTAGTAAATGGTGGAATTCCATTACATGGCTAAAAGTAGTTTTTGCCAGTAAAAACAAAACATTCACTAGTAATACTTCAGAGCTGATCTTAACTTTTTATAAAATACAAAAGATAAGGTGGAAAAGATGTTTCTAATCTGTGTTAAATCCATGCCCACTGTGAGTGAATCACTTTTCTTTAGATTTGCAAGAGTTTTCTTATAAATGCCTTGCACTGCCTTTGAGTAATTGCTGCCTAATAAACAGCTCTAACTTTCTCCATTTTTTATTAGTGAGGGAAAAACCCTCAGCAAATAGACTCATTTGTAGATTACAGTTGTTCTCAACATGAGTCTATGAGGACATGGCTTGGTGGAAGGTCAGAACTGAAATAGTGTGGCAGGGACTTTGCAGGCCAGCCCTAGTCTAGCTCCAGAGGATGCTCCAAGGAAAAATGAAACCCTCTTATGAAGTAACCTTCTCTTCCAGTGAAGGGGATTATCCCCCAGTATGGTCACACTGGTCACCTAGAGTGCTCATGTACTTGGAGAAATATTTGAGTCACCTTCAACTTTAAGCAATGTCTGTTTGTGACCACCAGACACAATAAGCTGTAAAAGGTCAAAATTCTAGAGTTAAGAGAGCGATAGCAACTATAGGAAGGATTTTCCTATATAGAGACTAAATGTAAAAAGAGCTACAGAGGAGAAAAAAAAAAAAAAATATATATATATATATATATATAACTTAGAAGTTATATATGCTTGAAGTTAGAAGACATCAGTAAGAGTATGATTAATGTAGTCTTATAATTTTCAACAATATGACAGACATTATGTATGGTGCCAATACTCTGTCTTGTTTAATCCTTGTATGTCTCACTCTCTTTAAAATAAGTCTGATTTGTGTACTAATTTTATTTTTAAATCATCGTAGGAGAGCAGAATTTGCCACCCCAAAATGTGACTCTTCGGTTTGATTATTTTTAAGAACAAAAGACTCAGGAAGAAACTGTGGCCTTCTCCCTAACTGCCTAAAAGAATTTAAGATAGAAAGCCTGTTGCAGGAAGCAGGTATCACCATAGATAACTACAGTTTAATATGAACTAGGTGTGGTAGACAGGGAGGAACCTAGCAAGATCCATTTGATCAAAGTCCTCTCCATGTCCCACTGTCTTCGCAAGGCATGGTCAACATTTGTTTACCAAACATTTACTTTTCCATCTCCATGTGAATTGCCTTCCTCCCCTTTGAAGTCCCAAAACGACTACCTGCGACAATTTCCTTTGTCTTTAGATGGTATTTAAGGTGGTGGCTTCAGCCATTTTGGTGAGTTACTCAATTTTCTTGGGTTTCTCCCATGTCCACATGTTATTAAACTTGTTTGATTTTCTTGTGTTATTCTGTCTCATGTTAGTTTAATTCTTAAAGAACCTAGAGGATTAGAGGAATATTTCTTCCTTCCATACAACATTTTTACATTTTTCTCATTCAGCCCTAAGAAGATAACAGGGCAGGGATTATTATTTTCTTAGAATAAGGCCTCTAAAATGAGTTTCTGTTGGAAGACACCCTTAAAGGTCCATGTCTAAGCAATTTCAGCAAGAAAGTGAATTTACACACACTGAATTTTCTCTTTCACTATGTTTTATTATACTCTCAAAACAGAGCACAAAAAGACATCTTGGAACAAATTAAAATATATGTGCCTCATGTGAACATTGGAATTAGACCTCCTCCCATGTTGAAAGAAAATTTTTTCATTTATGAAGAAAATAGTGTCTTTTAAAATGAATATAATAATCATTGAAAAGTACCAGTTGTCATCATTACCATTAAAATCCTTTTGTGAGATAAAATGTCCTAACAGGCATCAAGAAAGAATTCATTGCCCACTTCTCAGTGAACAAGCCAACAATTGCATTTGGTGATAAGATTAAGTGAGGTAACTTAATCACTCATTTTATTAAAAATGCTGGCATCACAATCTGGGTAATGTATTTCTAGAGGTGGAGAATGCAATTCTAATTTCTAAATTAATCTTTACAAAGAACTCAGAGCTCCCTGTGGTGTGAAACTTGGGTTCGTGCTAATGATCTAAAGGAAAGCTACCGCCCAACTGTGGGGGGTCAGAATTGGCCACCCCAAACTGTCTCTTTGCCTTGGTTTGATTATTTTTAACAACAAAAGACTCTGAAAGAAACTTTGGCCTTCCCCCTAACTGCCTAAAAGAATTTAAGATAAAAGTCCTGTTGCCAGGACAGGCCATCACCATAGATACATCTGGGTATCTGTAGACTGTGAGGGTCCTTGCTAAGCCCATTCTTATCAAAGTTCTGTCTACCAAACATTTGCTTTTCCATCTCCATGTGAATTGCCCTCCTCCCCTTGAAGCCTCAAACCATTACTCCCAACGCCCTCCTTTGTCTTTAGCTGAAGATGATGTTTAAGCTGACAGTTTGGCCATTTTGTTGAGTTGCTCAGTTTTTCTGAGTTTCTCCCATGTATACATGTTATAAAGCATTGTTTGATTTTCTCCTGTTATTCTGTCTCATGTCAATTTAATTCGTAGCCCAGATAGAAGGACCCAGAGGGTAGAGGAAATGTTCTTTCTCCCCTAAACAGCCAAATGAATGCAGCACACAGAAGGAAAGGAGTCCCTGGTATGATGCATCCACACGGTGCCAAAATTGATTGATTTTGCTTGACTCGAAGCAATCTGAATATACCAGCAGGATCCAAAACTGCTTTAAAATATGATCTCGCTGAAATGATCTAGTTTTGCCAGCAAGGTGGAAATGAATTCATCAAGTTTGTGTTGCTGCCACCACGGCGTGAAAACAGAGCCAACACTTCTCGTCTTAACCTACATCATTTCATGGACTCAACTTTTGTGATTTCAAGGCCAACTTCTATATCCTCTATATAGGCATTTTACATTTTACTTGTCACTCCCTATTCTCAAAAAGCAGGGAAGCAACTTTGCGAGAAGTAGTAAAATTATGAGAAAAAACTGGAAGAAATGTTTTGGATAAAATGCTGGTAACATTTAAAGCAAATTGCTCTGGTATAAATTCAGCCCTGTACTAGCACCATCTCATAGATCACAGAGTAGATGGTCGGTGAAGTTGATGGGATATTGATTCCAGCAGGAAAATAAGAGGCTATAAAACAAAAGATGATTAACATGAAATCGTTGAGTGAGGCAAAGTCTTAATAGACTGGGAGTTGTTAAATAAAACAGACAGTGGGTAAAAGAACTGAGCTCTCAGATCACTTACAATGGAATTTCTTTTCACTATACATTAAAATTCTCCTGTGTGTTTTTACTTTCCTGTACATTATCAATCCATATTCACCCAGTGAAAAACATCTGAAATTAACATGTGGGGAAAAGTAACCAAATCTAGGACACATCATCAATCAGAGAGAAGGCAACAGAAAGCAATGGCAATCAGGGTCTTAAAAACCTATAAATACTGTCAGAAAATAAAGCTTTTTTTTCACTTCTTTCATTTCACAAAGTCCTGCTAATGTTTCAATACTATAACATGCAACTTTTTTTTTTATAAACGTCACTGCAATGCAGTTTTACAGGTTGATTTGTTGCTTAAAATATGCAGTACTCAACGAACAGATATATTTCTACAATATTCTTCAAGTAAATTTCCAGAGCCTAGTAGTTTTTTTGGTCAAAGTCACTCTACAAAGGAAATACCTTCCCCATTTCCTCCACCCCTCCAGACACACACACATGCACACGCCACCACCACCATGATTCTTGCTAAGATATTGTCACCAAAGAAGCTTCCTTTGCCCAGAAAACCAGGCATCCCTGAAGCGTTGATGGTTTCATTCCATAAAAAAAGAGGAAGCTTTTCAGAATCAGAGTCAAAGTGATTAGGGCGTTAACTGAAGAGGGTACTGTGTCTGGTCAACCACCAGGACAACCTCAGCTCTCTGTGTACCAGCTTTCAGAAGCAGAAATGCTGATCTCACTTGAACGGGTTCATGTTCCTGCTGACGGAAGGACTTTTTTTTTTTTCCAGAAGACCTCACGGCCCTCCAGAAATTCAGACAAAAAGTAAAAACATGAAAATATTAAAACAAGGTTTGCCTTGAGGATCTTGCCTCGGTAGAGCGTCAACTGAACTATTGATAAAGGTAACAGAACTCTTGTAAAGCTTCTAGCCATTTTGATACTACAAACAATATCCATGATTGAAAACATTGTTTGATATGAGCAAGATGTGATGAAAAGACTAATTATAGGAGGCGAGTAGATGTAAGCACTCAGTCTAAGTTGCCCCGAGGTTTCTCTTTCACCCATTTCATTTGAGTTTTCCCTGGCTGCTGAGGAAGTGGTGTGAAACCGCAAACTCAAGGCTCATTTTTGGAAACGAGCCTCTCTGATTTAATTTATGGCTTCCAGATAAAGCAAATAAAAATACAGAATGCCTAGGGGCCACTCTGGTGGTGCAGCAGTTAAGTTCTCACGTTCCGCTTTGGCCACCTGGGGTTCCCCGGTTCCCATCCTGGGTGCAGACATACACACTGCTTGTCAAGCCATGCTATGGCAGGTGTCCCACATATAAAATAGAGGAAGATAGGCACAGGTGTTGCTCGAGCCCAATCTTCCTCAGCAAAAAGAGGAGGATTTGTGGGAGATGTTAGCTCAGGGTTAATCTTCCTTAAAAACGAAAAAAATAAGAAAATACAGGATGCCTAGATAAATCTGAATTTCAAAACACAAGGAATAATATTTTAGTATAAGTATACCCCATACAATATTTGGTACATACTTATAATTTTAAAAGTTATTTGTTATTTATTTGAAATTTAAATTTAGCTGAGTGCCCTGTATTTTATCTGGCAACCTTACTCTGCTTATACTCCCTGACAATTATACTCCCTGCATTGCATTTTAGAACTTACTCCATTATTAAAGAAAATAGGAAAGTTGTCATGGATAGAAAAGCCGGAAAAGTCCCAATGTGTGAATGAGAAAATGTCCATGAAAGCCCTTTATAACCTTATAAAGTGAAATACCGGTAGTTCTCAATGGGTCATGGCAAGGAAGAGGGAAGGAAGAATTAGAACCACTGAGGAAGGTTTCCCCTCAGATTGAAACCACTCCACTGTATGAATATTATGTAGTACTTTCCCATTTTTATTTTTATCTTAAAGGCTGTGATCATAAGTACAAGCTCTGGATTAGACTGACCTTAATTTGAACCATGGCTCTGCCACTTGTTAGCTGGTTGATCCCAGACCAGATACTTAACGTCCCTAATCCTCCCCTTTTTCATATTTAAAATGGAAGTGGTGATACCCACCTCATATGGCAAGAGTAAGCACTAAAAGAGGTATGTCCTGTTTTTAAAGCACTTAGAACATTCCTGACGCACAGTCAGCCCTTGCTGATTGAGTGTTATTATTCTTATCACATTGTGCAAATTGTTTTTACCATACCCATTGCCCAATGTTAAAGCTCCCTGGCAATAATAGTCACAAAAGATCTTCCACCCTGGGTTATATCTCTGAACCCAGTTTGCCTGGGTGCAAGAGAGAAGAGCCAGCAGTCACACGTAGTCTCCAGAATATCCGGTTCTGCATGAGCACTGAATCTGAAAAAGTCCGGAGGCCAGGGAAAGTCAAGTTCCTCTCAGAGCCATTTCTCCTTCCTTATACTGACTCTTTTCAGAAGCTCTCTGGGCTCAGTCCTTTCCCCACTCCAATGGACAGAGCAATGAGTCCATCCAGCTTCCAGGTATAGAGCTCCTTCTATAATTCCATTCTAGAATTTGCTGTGTGTTGTCAGAAATGAGTATTTCAGGATGACATTCCTGCAGATTCTAAAATGGTTCCCTGCAGTCTGGTCCTGCTCTTGGAAGGCAACATTCCCCACACTCCTGAGCATAAATATAAGAACAGCATTGGCCAAAGCCCCCTCTCTGCCACAGTGAAGGAGCTGGGTGATTGGGGGGTGGGGGGTTGTTGCATTGCTCCAAGGCATTCAGTCGTGGTGAGCAAGCCTCTCTAATCATACACCCTGAAGGCTTACATTGCATTTTCAGGCTTATTACCTTATTAGAGGAAGTAGGACAGCTGCTTCCCTAAGAAATGACGGGAAAGCCCAATTTGTGAAATGTGTTTCATTTCAAAGTCTGTGGCTTACAGGCAACAAGGAGTTAGCAGAAGCAACTTACAATGCAATTTCAAATACCCTAAATCTGGAGTTTCTTTCTACCTTTCTAGCTTGCTTGAGAAAGTGAAGGACTCCTTGTAAAAGCCTTTGCCGCCTACAGAGACGGCAGATGCCGACACTGTTAGAATAGATACAGGCTGTGATGCTTTGCTCTCTGGTGCCCTGACAACCCCTGGATATTTTGCACCTGATTACTTTTAAACCTTTAATAGACGCCTAGAATTATACCTTGACTAGCAGGTAGATAAGTGTACAGCCTCTCAAGTTTTCTTGCAGAAAGAGAAAATGATTTCCCAGGTCTCAGGATCCTGTTTTTTCAAAAGCGCTCCCATCTGCCAAACCAATTAGCAGAGAATACCCCCATGTGGACCAGATACACATCCTTTGTTTGTGTTACATTCCTAAGATGTTCTTTCAGACAACACATTTTCCCCTGATGCTTAGGTAGAGAAGGAGATAAATAACTAGATGGTAGATAAGTTACATGGGCAACTAATTGATACGTGTCCTGTCATCCTACACATTCCCCTTGAAAATGCCCTCCCTCTCCCTAGGCCTTCCACTAGCCCCGTATTCAACAGAGAAAAGGGAACAAAATCTACATAGGCTAAAACTAAGGCTTCACCCTAGTATATAAAGCTGTTGTACATCCATTTTTTCCCTTTAAGATGCCTTATGGCTATAGTGATATTAATATACCTCTCAGTTAAGCAATGTTTAAGTTTGAAAAAAAAATTGTATAAGATTAATACAGAAATTTCATCATGTCTGATTAATTGCCCTATGAAAATAAGGGGTGTTTAAAGACCCAGTATGACTATATAATGAGAAATCTAGGGTAAGGCTGATCAACCTGAAATTTTAGGAATAGAAATTTAGGTAGGATTTTGAAAGTAAAATGTCACTTGGTTTCAAGTTGGTGACAGTGTTTGAACCACCATAAAAAAAAATTTCAATGGTAATAGCAATTCTTATCTTCTCAGTTCTATCCTCTTGCCTTTCCTCAATGTATCCAGCAGCCCTGCTCTTAATGTCTTGGGAAACAATCCATCACTTTTTCAAGTACACACAGTGGGGAAGTGGATAATAATAAACATATCAGTTTTTTCATTACCAATTTTTAATTTTTATCTTCAAAAATCTAGATCAAAGTTTTTTAATACAAAAATGATTTCAGAATGCTGAGAAGTCAGTCAACAAATGCTGAGTTCCTAGTATTTGCCAGGCACGATGCTAGGCAGTAGGTGCGAGCTGTAAGTACGATGGTCAGAGTCCCTGCTCACATGGAGCATATAGTCTAAATGTCTGAATTCCAAGACTGTCCAGATGTGTAAACAAATTAAACCAATACAGGTTCTTTGATTTTTATGTAATTGAGATTCAAAAATGACTAATATTTGAGAACATTTTCTTGTTACTTCCTTATATTTAGTGTATCGTGCATTTTAGATGAATACCTGAAATTTAGAAAACTTTAACCAGAGATGAGTGGTGAGGCATCCTAAATACTCTACCATTTATATATTATTTCACTAAATATTCTAGGGATAGACAATCACTGAAATCAGCTTGAAAATAAGCAGAGGTGACATGAGCAACAGTCCTTAACCTCTCTGATCAGAAATACAGGTCTGGTAAAAAGAAGTGAAAGATGGTAAAATCTCCAGAAAGAAGGCATGCTTCTAGGACTGCCTTGTTGAAATACAGACTTAAGAGCGCTGTGATGGACTTGCTGAGGCCAGCCTCATGAGAGAAATTTTAGGCATGGCACAGGCATCTCACATGGCTAACTACAACCTCATGGCTGCCAGTTCTTTGGGTTCTACATTTGACGGTAAGAAAGAAAACAAAAAGTGCTCTTCCAAGGAGGATATTGTCTAGAAGCTAGATCCTTCAGATCCTCCTCCTAGCGGACTCCGCTTCAAAGCAAATTGGTCCATGCAGTTTCCCAGCCTTTAGCTCTGATAGCCAACTCAAAGCAAGGAGCCTTCATTTGAGACTATCAGTAATGAGCACCCGGCACCAGGATGTCAAACTGCAGGGAGCCTGGTCACCATATTTAGCCAAGAAGGGAAAATGTGGAAGCTGGGACCTAAAAGACTGACTGACTTTTATCCCACATTAACAACATTCAATCATTTATACAGAAAACGTTTAAGCCCCAAGCATGTGCCAGGCACCGTGCTGGGCACTGAGAATGAAACACCCAACACAAACCAAGTGCTCAAGGTCACTGACCCGCTCTGTGCACTGGCAGTTATGGTAAGGGCTGGGACAGAGAAGTATGACAAACTGTCACTGGATAGACACAGTCCATCAGTCAGAAAAACAGCTGTTCAATATTGAGGCTGCCTTCAGCCAGCACAGTGGCAGCTGCTGGCTCCATCCAGTCATTGCCCGCACATTCCTGAGTGCCTTCTAGGGGCCACGTCCTAGGTGGTACAAGCTGAGGGGCAGCAAGAACGCCTCCCCAGGAAGCCTGAAACCAGTTAGCTTGCAAATCCCATGCCCAACCCCAGCTGCACGAAAATGTCTCACTGTATTTCCCAACATTTGGCCTCCATTAGCTACCTCCAGCCACACACCCGCCAGCACTCATATACCCAGCCACCTGCAAATCAGAAAAATCTTGTTCTCACTCAGTCCCCCTAAACCAATTTAAAACCTTATGCACTGGTTTCCAGCATCGGCCACAATCAAATTGCTAAATAGGCCACGTGGATTACACTTCCTTATGTTTTCCTTTGTCCGCCAGCCTGGCCAGGTCCTGCCCCACTTTGCTCCTCCCAAGCTGGCTGCCAGGGCCTGCGTGTCTGCAGCCCAGACTCTCACTTTTTTTTTTAAAGAACCTCTCTCCCTCACTCATTTCCTTTCTTCCTTTCATTCCCTCAGAAACCTGCCCAAGGTAAAGCTAGTTAATTTAGATGAGATTAAGGAATTATGCTTGACTTCTTCAGCTCACGTATTTGTATTCTCAGCGAGCAAACCTTATACAGTGTTCCATAGGTGGCGCCCATTTTAGCGCTCCACAGGCCGTGAGAATTTCATATGAGGACTAGAGGAGAACGTAAGGGGAGCGGAGGTGGTGGGGTTAGCGGGTAGGAGCACCAGCTTTAGAAGCAGGCGATCTGGGCTGGAATCTCTGCTCCACCGTTTACTAGTTTTGCCTGTTTAACCTCTCTGTGCTCAGTCCCTCCCCTGTGAAGTGGTACCGTAACACCTAATTCAGAGGGTTGTTAGAAATATTACATGAGCTGACTTACATCAGAAATTGAAAACAATGCCTGGTGCATAGTAAGAATGCAATAACTGTCAGCGATTATGTTACTATCAGCAAGACCGGCTACATGATTCATGGGATCCAGCGCAAAATGAAAATGCAGGACACCTTGTTCAAAACTTATTAGGAATTTCAAGACCTCAACAGCACACCTTTAAATTGAGGGCAGGGCCCTTCTAAGCGTAGGGTCCTGTGCAAGTGTGCAAGTCACATGCCCCCTAAGTTGGCCCTGACTGTCATATCTAGGGCAAAACCACATTCCTGACCCTTCGCTCTAGGAATGTTTTTGGGTGATCACCGAGAAAAAGCTCTGGAAACCCATCTTTTGTTTGCCTCTGGGAGAGAGGACTCTGGCAAGAAAAATAGCTAGCACTTATCAAAAATACAAATAAAATATATTAATACGAAAAACATTCCCAAGTAGGTTTTGCAAGTGGCAATCAGTTGAACAACTTTGCGATGGTAGATCTGGGGCAAAAATAACATCTTCCAATATTTCAGTAATGCTGTTCTTCAGTGGCAAAAATCTTACAACAAATCCATGTTGGTCATTCACTATAAACTCCCACAAACAAAAGTTTTGCTAAACAAAAGGAACACTGGAACAACAAAGAATGTTATAAGTTTGGGTTTCTTCTGAGATTTTAAAAAAAATTGTGGCTCTTTAAATTCACTTATTTTTAAAGCCATAACCTTTACTGTTCAATTTTGTGGTTTAAATTGCCTGTCAAACCATAAGAAAATAGAGCACGGATCCAGTGCTGAATAAACCAGTTTCACTTTCTCATGCAATTACAGTTTTTTAATCTGTTTTCACTAGTTCATTTTCAACATCTTTTTATTTTATCCCATGTAATCAATTCTCGGCAATTTACTATATAAATGTTATCAAATGCCTCCCATTTATTTTAAAGATCTAAATTCTGATGAAATAAGACCATGCAATCAATGCAAATAGCATCCTTTATCCACTCCCTGATCTCCGGCTGTAAATCAGGATGTGACGGTATCTACCTGGAGAACGAACCACCATTGCTAGTCCACCTTGTTTAGTACCAGATCACAAAATCTTCATAAATCATATTCCCTTTCCCTTTTTCTTCCACTTCACATCTCAGTGAAAACACATTCATTTTCCAAACTCATCGTTTCCAGCAGTGTTCATTTTCAACCTTAATTTCCTGGCCAATCTATTCATTCTGATGCCTTTTTGGGGGGGTGGTAGTTGTCTGAATATACTGCATTAGAGACAGAAATATTTTTAGAGCTCTTCTCATCTGCTATATAACCTCTGAGAAAAGGTTAATATAGCCTTGTATATTCTTAAGTTCCAAATCTCTTCTTATTCCACGAGCTTAAAATCAGATCAAGGTAATTTCAGATCACTTGAACTGTAGCTCCATGTCATGTCCCTTAGCTCTCTCCTATTTTGGTTGAGAATGATAGTGTTATATTAATTTTGGGGCCCCAGAACTAAATGTGGCATACTTCAAATTTTTTTAATATATCTTTTACTGTTTCCAAAAACTACTCTTTAAAAAACTTACTTCTGGGAGAAAATTGCTTAAAATTTTGATTTTGAAACAAACTTTGAGTACAATTAGTTCAGAAATTTAATGCCCCAGGGTCTCAGAACATCCTCTTAGCAAGATATTTTATTAATAGACTATTTTGACTAATCATAGGAGCAACACACGCATATTTAACTTCTTGGACACTATTCTCTTGAATGGTAGGAGATGGTTTTTAAATCTTACTGGGTACACTGCAATTTTCTTGATATTTCTACCTAACTTTGATTGGTGGTGACAGAGACAGGACTCTGGGGTCCATTCGGAGAACTGAGATCTGCCCTGTATTCATACATAACTCCTAGACACACCTCTTTCATGCACTGGCATCACAAGGGTTGCGAGAGGATTTATATCTTTGAATTCCAGGCCACAACCAACAACAAAGTGAACGGTGGCCCATGGCTATGCTGTAGGGAAGACATGACTTGGAGAAATGGTGGCCAAGTAAGTAACTGAGGAAGGGTGCCCCACAAATCTCCTCATTTTCCCAAACTCACAACGGGGACCCTTAAGAAGAAGAGCAAAGAGGGGTCAGCCCCATGGCCTAGTGGTTAAGTTCAGTGTGCTCTGCTTTGGCAGCCCAGGTTCACAGGTTTGGATCCCAGGCACTGACCTACACCACCCATCAGCCATGCTGTAGCAGCATCCCACATATAAAATAGAGGAAGATTGGCACAGTTGTTAGCTCAGGGCTAATCTGCCTCAGCAAAAAAAAAAAAAAAGAAGAAGAAGAAGAGAAAACATAGTTTAGGGATTCGAGTTGTTGTGTGCACATCCCTCACCACACTCTAGACTCACTGAGAACAAGGGCCACGTCTTACTCACCCTTAGCTCCTCCCAGTGCTGGGTGCACAGCTGCATCCCATAACTTAAGGCATAGTTCATCAACCCATCTTGTTGAAATGGGAGCCAGCTGAGAGCAATGCCAGGTGAAATAAAGTCTTGAAGAGGAAGGTTTTGTTGGCAGGGAAAGATGTAGAAGAAGGCCTCGGTGGAATGACAGCGGGAGATTGCTGCTATCTGAGAGATTGGTACTGATGACATGGGGAAAAGAGTAAATAAGCAAGTACTGATGACATGGGAAAAAGAGTAAATAAGCAAGGTTATTGGAAAGTCAACAAAGACTGATTCCTCCTACTTTTCAGTTTTTACCAGCTTTTACTGCTCTCCCTAGGCAGACCCAAAGTACCCAAGTTGGAAAAAGAGTCCTGGTTGCTTCCAGCATTACCAGTGGCCATGAAATGGTGGGAACATTAAAAGTTCAGACAGTGGCAGCTATGGGAGCATTCAATCATCGTATATGGGAAGTGCTGGAACATTTTCTGGTGTGGAATCCTTTTTGAGTTCAGAATTGCCTGTGACCTCTGAACTTCTCACTCCAATCGACAACCAATAGAGCTGCAGCATTCTTGGTCAGAGACCGTTTAGCGAGGAGAACAAGCAGAGAGCCTTGCTCAAGGTATTTTCCAGATAAAATGGTCAACCGGTATTTGGTGTGATACAGTCAATGAAATCACCCTACTTAGAAAATATTTGATAAAATATGCCATATTTTATGCTGAGCAAAAGAAGCCAGACACAAATGAATCCATATTGTATGATTCCATTTATATAAAGTTCAAGAACAAGCAAAGCTAATCTACATTAATAGAAAGCAAATCAGTGGTTGCCTGGGCTAGGAGATGCGGGAGGGAAGGTTAACTGGCAAGGGGCAAGAGAGAACTTTCTGGAGTGAAATAAATGTTATACATCTTGGTTATGGGGCAAGAGAGAACTTTCTGGAGTGACACAAATGTTGTACATCTTGGTTATGTTGCATGCATTTATCAAGAAACATCAAATTCCACCTCTAAAACGTGTGCCTTTTATTCTATATAAATTATATCTCCATTAAGTTGATAAAAGAAGCTGTCTTTATTTGAATATAAACTTTCAGAGCTTTCAGAAAACCGTAAAATCTCTACAATTGGTATTCAATGCTGGGATACACGTAAGCAACCAATCCTATATAGCTCAACACAGGACAGACAGAAGGTCATCCTGTAAAACTTCATCTGGATGACAGACTCTCTTTGCCTGTTCTGGCTCTTAATTTCATGAATTCCAAAGAAAGAGGGATTCAAAGTTAATAGCACATCCATAATGTAAAGTATGTTTAGTTAGTTTATTATGAATTTATGTTTATGTTTCCTGTATGAAAAAATGTGAATGTTGTTCTCTTTATATATTTTAGTTTCATTCATTCTGTCTCAACTAATCTTTCTACTGCTTTTTAAAATCTGGAAGAAGAACTCATATTAATGGACGTCTAGACGAGATGAACTCAATTGACAGTGGCAGTAATGCTCTGGCAGGCAGGCCGGGTATATCTGACCAGCAGTGCCCCTTAAAGACTGACTTCTCAAGAGGTCTTGGTCCTGTTGGAGGTTGATGTGCTTGACTTCCAGGACAAGCCCAAAGTACTAACAGGACCCACCTGTCTCTAGGTAGAAAAAAGCTTTTGTTTGTGTTTGTGTTTTTCCTTTAAATGGGTCAATTTTTTCCAAGCTAGGGGCCGTTCTTCACTGAGCATGGGGTACAAGGCATCTTTCAGATGTAGCATACTTCAGTGCAAAAGCATTGAGCTGACTGGTCATCAGGAGACTGATCATCATAGGTTCTAATGCTGACTCACCCATAACTAGAGGCATTGCTTCAGACAAATCAAGGAGCTTCTTTAGACCTCATCTACTAGGTGAGGGGAAAGCGATGGACAAAATATAAGGAAAGATCCCTTCTAGCTCTAAAAGCCTATGATTCTGTATGTGGAAGTCACCCGAGGATCCCAGACATCATCTGGCCTCCTAAAGTTCCTATAGATGCAGAAGGGATCCAGGCCTGTTCAGGTCACATATGGACTTACAACAATGGAGTCCATCTTCCTGGATCTCGATTGACCCCTGCATCAAGCAGGACATTGCTAAAGAAAAAGACACAACTCAAATCACACCTACCTATCAGGAAGGAGTTCTTCTGAATGGGTACTTCCTGCTACCATATACACGGAGACCACCTCCATTAGTAACCTTTTGACATAAACCAGCTAAAGGTAGATCTACACCTCTACGGTCTTTCAATAACACATTTTCTTGGTACAACCCAAACCACTATCATAATTTCTATATTAAAAGCAGTTATCAATTTTGCTCAATGCAAGGTTAGGCCTTAATAACATTTCCAGAATTTGGACCACATGTAACGCAGTTAGACCTATATGGCCCCAGGTTTAGGGGCCATCCACAGTATTCCTTAAGGAATGGATCAAAGGATCATTTAGCAAAGTGGCATTTTCGTATGTGGTGCTTCTACGTGTTTGCTTACTTTCTTCAACACTGTCACAAGGTTTACTAGGGTGGGTTGTTCTTTAATAGAGTGCCTGGGACTAAACATTGTGGTTGTTCCTTCAGTTGTATTCTTTCAGAATTCCTTGGGCCCAAGGTCCTTATTTGTGACCATTTTGATTTATAGAATTGTGCCCGCCATAATTTAATGGTCTCAGGGCATAAGCACAGAGAAAACACTCAGGAAACATAGATCATTTAAAAGGTGAGATCACAGCCTGCTCTTAGGGTCAGTAAGCTGGCCTTCTGCCAATCCAAGGCAGGTGGAGAATTCCCTGATGTGGGCCTCACAGGAGCCACATTCTAGAAAGAATTTGAGAATTGTTATTTAGAAAATCCTAGACATCTTAAATATTACCTGTAATTAAACAAAAAATGACAAGTTTCTATCAATGTTTTAAAGAAAGTACGTGTTTTATAATATCTTCAGTGAGTGTTTCTGCTATCTTGGTATAAACAGAGGACTGAGTTTGAGCGTTGAACCAACTTGTTTTAAATATCTAAATAGTACCTATCATAAGCAACTGGTGAAAAATACTAGTTGTTCCAATATATGGCATTTCAAATATATTTCAAAACATAACTCTGAGTGAATCAAGAGTAGTTGCTCTTTTAATATGATGACATTTATAATTAATCTGTCAGAACAGCTACATACGTAAAAATGATTGAAACAATTCACCTAATACCATGGCCCTAACAAAAACAGTTTGAAAAATTGATATTTTTCTCTTTGTGTCCATCCATCTAATTACAAGCCTTAAAATGTGCTTTCATTCACTTAAAAATATTTATTGCACACCCATCACTGTGCTGGTAGCTAGGGAAATAGAGAAGAGTAAAACAGACATTGTCACTGCCCAACAGAGCGTGCAGTCTAGTGGGTAAGACAGACATTAAAAAAATAATCATACAAATAACATACATATTCTAGTCACAATCCATAATAAATGCTAGGAAGAGGTAAAAAGAGCATGAGAAAGTATAACAAAGGGATCTAACTCAGATGGCTGATAAGGGTGAAATATTATGGAAAGGGTCTTCAAGGAGCGACATTTTACCAGACATGAAGGATGAGTAGCAGTTATCCAAGCAAAACACAGGCAAAAGAGTTTCCCAGGTAGAGAGATGATCGTATACAAAAGCCGTGAGTCAAACACAAGCTCAGCTTGTTCAAGGAACCATAACATGGCCAGTGAAAGCAACAGAAGCAACGTGAAGCTAGAAATGTAAAGTGGGAGAGATCAAAAAGGCCTAACAGCCTGTACTAAGGATCTTTTATTTTATACCAATTATAAGAGGAAGAGTGTTCATTCTGCAGTGTCAATCGGCTTGTTTCCAGGCCCAGCCTCTGAAAACACTTGTTTTCAGTTTTCTCTGGTCTGCTGTACTAGTTTTCACTGGTCCATCTGTTTCCCAGTGTACTCATGTCCTAGGGTGACCATGACAAATGCTTGAACTTGGTGGCTTAAAGCAACAGAAATTCCTTCTCTCCCGGTTCTGAAAGCCAGAAGTCTGAAATCAAGTAGATAGCCTGGTTGGTTCCTGCTGCACAGCTCAGAGGCAGGAAGTAGCCCTTCAGATTACGAAGGCACCAACCCATCATTAGGGCCCACCCCAATCCAGTATGGTCTCATTTTACCTTGATTACCTCTGCAAAGACCCTATTTCCAAACAAGGTCACAATCATAGATACGAGGAAGGATACAATTCAACACACAACTGGGAAGCTATTGAAGGATTTTTACCAGGGAAGTGACATGATCACATTTGCATTTATCATCATATTGCCTATTGGGAGGAGAGTGGATTGGAAAGAGACTAAAGTGAAAGGGGAGACCAATTAAGAGGGTATTGTGTGTTCCAATTTTTATAAATAGTAGAATAAGTCTTCTGAAAAATTCTTGTCATATAAAATGTATAGAAATACTAAAGAAATAGAAAAAAATATTTGAAATATATAACTGAGCTAGAAATGATAATATAGTTAGCTTTAAAAGGCGTAGGATGGGCCAGCCCCATGGTTGAGGGGTTGGGTTCACACGCTCCGCTTCAGAGGCCCGGGGTTTCACCAGTTCAGATCCTGGGTACGGACCTGGCACCACTCATTGAGCCGTGCTGAGGCGGCATCCCACATAGCAGAATCAGAAGGACCTATAACTAGAATATACAGCTATATACTGGGAGGCTGTCGGGGGAAGAAGAAGAAGAAGAAAGAAAAGAATATTGGCAACAGATGTTAGCTCAGGACCAATCTTTAAAAAAATAAAAGGCAGGGTAGCAATTTTCAGGGGCCAAAAAATGGAATGAGTACTTAAATCCAGAGTGGTAAGCTATCCCTGCAGCAGTGTGATCAGGCATTTGTGCCACACCATGGGCCTGAAGGCTTGAGGTTTATGTGCTGTACAGTGGACAGTAGTAGGCAAGGCATGACGTCAACCTGAGGAAGGAGTTAAAATTAAGATCACAAATAGAGCCAGGGTCTACAAAGTTAATTTAAAAAACTGTCTATCTACTGACAAAAAGAGACGACAAAGAAAAATGTCATTCTTGGCCTGGACTCAGGGCAAAAAAAATAAATACAAGTTTTTCATGACACTAACACAGGGTTTATATACTCCAAAGTTTGAGTTTAAAATGATACAACCTGGTAGGTCCAAGAAAACTCAAACAAGAAACTATTTTAAGTAACCCTGGGTTGGTTATACCTTGGAATGCCCAAGAAACACAAATACAAATTCTCTGCAGAAGGACGCATCTTCAACAAAAACTTTGCAAGATTCTTACACATAAAGCCCAGGTATTTACACATGAGCTGAATCCAAAATATAAAAAAATTATATTTAAGAGTTAGCAGAAACAGTCAACAGCAGAATTAAACCACCCAAGAACTTCAGATATTAGAAACATGACATATAAAATAAGTATTTTTAATTATTAAAAAAATTGAAATCAAGAACTAGGAACAAAGTGTTATTTGTTAAAATCAAGACAATTTGAAAAAGAACCAAATAAAACCTCTCAAATAAAAAGAGTAATCACTAAAGTTAAAAATTCAGTAGATCAGATAAATAAACAATTATATAGAGCTGAGGAAATGATGACTTGTAAAGAAATTATCCAGAATGAAACTCAGAGACATAGTGAAATGCAAAATATGAGAGAGAGGTTAAGTCACACAGAGAGCAACGTGCTAAAGTTTAACGAATGTCTGCTGTAGGATCCAGAAGGGGAGAATGGAGAAAATTAGGGCAGCCAAACATTGCCAAGCACAATAGATTTTTTTAAAAAACGAAAATCCACATAGAGGCATATAGTGAAATTGCAGAACACCGAAGAAAAAGAAAGATCTTAAAAATAGCCACAGAAAAAAGTTTACCTACAATGGAATGCTAGTTATACGGAAAACAGATTTTTTTCAAGAGCAACCATGGATCCAGAACACAATGGAACATTATCCTCAAATTGCAGAACAAAAATAACGTCTATCTCAAGTTGTTTACTAAGCCAAACCATCATTTACTAGTCAGGGTAAAATAAATGCATTTTGGGCAAACAAAAATCTGTTTAATATAATCAGACCCTCACTGAAGGAATTGCTAAAGGAAATACGTCAGTAAGAAGTAAAATAATTCCAGAGAAAAGGTCTGGGAAGAAAGAAGGGATGGTAAACAAAGAAACTGGTAAATATAAACAAACACTGAGTATAGAAAATAATAATGATGTAAATATATGAGAAAAAAGATGGAATCTAAATAACGTGCAAAAACATGTAAGATCCATCAGAATTAGAATACTGCATCTCTAGGGAGGAGAACAAAGACTAATTTTGGATTTTATGATTAACAGCAACAATGCAAGGAACAGAAAAAGAGTTTATAACTTCCAAACCAATATATGGGGAAAGAGGAATTGTTTTAATCAAACTTTAGTCAAAAAGAAAGAAAGAAGAGGGAAAAAAGGAAAACATAGTAAAAGTAGGAAAACTACAAAGCACAAAAATCAGAAGATGAAAATACAACTATAAAAGAAATCATACAAAATATAAATGGATTAAAATCACCAATTTAAAAACAAAATTTTAAGTCTGATTTTTAATTCAGCTATAAATTATTTCCAAGACATGTTTGAAACATACAATTCCCCTCCCCCTATAAAACGCTAAATTAGATGATAAAAGGTAGGAAAGGGCATAAGCCTTTGTCAAGTACCTACTGTAATACAGATTCTCAAGTAAATTATGTCAAGGGAGATTTTATTATTTCCATATTACAGAGTGGGGAACTAGGGTGCAATGAGATGAAGTGAGACTCCGAGTCGCATTTGATATAACTTCCAGCAAAAGAACTTTCAAACCCTTTTGCTCTATTAGCAAAGACTCTGCTCTAGCTAACATCAGCACACTGCCATAATGCGTTTCTGGCTTTCAAGTAAGGGAGGTGGTACTGGGCAAGTCCCACCAATTCAAGTAACAAGTTAA
The DNA here is from genome assembly GCF_037783145.1 of Equus przewalskii. NCBI lineage: Eukaryota > Metazoa > Chordata > Mammalia > Perissodactyla > Equidae > Equus > Equus przewalskii. The sequence continues at coordinate 20,097,378 of NC_091858.1, read as the reverse complement.
AAGAAAAGAGAGCAGACATCTACCGATTGTCTCATTAACTGGTTCATAACATACCTGGTTCGTTTTATGTGGGACTATAAACCCACAGGCCAATGAATCCAGAAATCTTTAAACTGCAAATTCCTGTTTTCTCTCCACTTATTTTGTTTGGTCCTTATAATTTGAAGAGTCTCTGATTTTATTCTTTTTTTGTCCAATTTTTTTTTTTTCCAGAAAGATTTTCCTAAGGAGTTCAATGTGTTTGGTAAGAAACGGTCTAGCCCACTGGCTGGAGACTGAATATGCAAATTGTCCGGGAAAATTGAAAAGAAAGTAGCTGACGTGTTTCTCTGTAGAACTCATCACCAAGATGGAAAGGACACTTTCCATGACCTCCTCCCCAATAAGCCATATTGTCTGCAAAGCCTGAGTACGTTAGCTGTGTTTCTTCTCAAAGTCATACACATGATGGGTGGTAGGGACTAAGGGGAGTGAGAAGAACTGGAACTTAGCTTGACGCCGCATGGCTCCAAATCCACAATGAAAAAGCTACTGTTATGTGATGTTTCTGTTTCAGTAGTCGACACCTTGCATTTTTAACTAGGCTTAATCTGAGGAATACAAATTATTAAAGTGATATAAATTTTAATACTTTATTTTTTAAAAAGTATAGTTTAATCTTAAATTTATAAAATTTTATTTTTTGCCTAACTGGTTGGCTAGCTGTCCTATGTCTTCTGTGTGTGTGAGTGTGTGTGTGTGAGTATGTATGCGGAGAGAGAGAAACTTGGCACAATGTTGATCTAATTTGATGATGATTATTTCGACGCAGTAGGATTTTAGGTGATATTTGTTCTCATCTTAACCTTTCTGTATTGCTTCCAATTTTTAAAATGAAAATGAACCTTAATAAAATCTTTTAAAAGTAATTCAGGCTTATTGTAGAACATTTGGAAAATATTAAAAAATATAAAAGAGAAAAATAAGTAGCACTTCTAATTCTATCACTGTTAACATTTTGGTGTATTTCCATCATGATTGATTTGAATATTCAATTTGGACTTCTGCTTTTTTGCATAAAGTGTTTCCCTGTGTCATTAACTATTCTGGGGCGCTGGGGAAAGGATTCTATTTCAACAGTTCGGATAATAAAGAGATGACGGTGATCTGGACTGGGCTGATAGGAGTTGGAATGAAAATAGATGAAATATTAGACTTATTTAGATATAAAATTGACAAAAACAAAGTGATGGATTTGATGCGCACTTTGAAATAACTTTCAGGTTACATGTTTTATTTCCACAAAGGTAAAAGTCTCACATAATTTTATGATAAATCAAAGAAGGAACACAAGTATAATAATGCCTTCATGGGAGGTATATGAAAATTTCATACAAAGTCATAATTTGAAATTTTGAGCTCATGTGCCAGCGTATTTACCTAAAGAGTCAAAAGAGTAGGTTTATGGGGATTATATTTTCTAATAATTTTACCCAACAGTATGGATGCATATGTTCCATTCTGAGCATCAGATAGAAACAATAGGATCTAAAATAATACGAGAGGAAAAGTCTTGGCTGTTAACCAGAGGCTTCGATGGCATATTTCTGTCCTCACTACGTAACAGCAAAGTCTCTTAAAAATCTAAAACTGAAGCAAACCCAGTTCCTCATGCTGCTTTAATAATTGTGTTTTGAGGCCCTTCACTACATGCTTGAAATGTACTATATTTTCAAAGCTAACTGACTGATTTATGAAGAAACCCACATGTGTTTTTTGCTTCACAAAAGCAACCAAAAGCACATTTGGATATTATTAAACTGAAAAGATAAAATATTGCAGGGGTCTGAAGAATTAATTTTAAAATGTTTCTTTCAGATAAACAGTGTATCAACTATATCTTAAATGTCATCACTTTGAATGACCAACTAAGCAGATTTACAGACAACTGCATGGCTAAAAACGAATTATTTTGGTCTATCTGTCAAAAGCTATTATGTCTGAAGACGTGGGCATCATCTCCATCCACCCAGTAAGCAATGGAACCCCCACTGATAACAAGGGAGATATACTCCATATCATGCATAATTCTTCGAAGTATTTTCTCATCTTAAGGTTGGCTCAAAAATGACCTGATATAGGGGGAAATAAAATCCTAGCAATCACAGGTAAGAAAGAAGGAACTGTCAGCGTTTTATTCTTCAGACTGTAATTCAGAGTTCTTAAACAAGACACATGCTGGTCTTATCAGAAATCTGCTTTCTTAGCTTTTCTTTACACATTCCAACCTATCTTCACATACTTTGAGTTTTTTGTGATGAAACAAGAACTCTAAAATATATTCATTGGTTGCAGTTTTATACTTTATTAATCAGGTCTATGGCATTCAAAAATTAAATTATGTAGGCATGCATTTGAGAAGTAACCCACACCCGGCCAGCACCCAGCCCAGTCAGACATGTGGCCCTGGGAATGGCCCCTCTGCTGATTGATATTGCTCCGTAGGGTTAATGTAGCCACTCCAAGGCCTTCCAAATTCTCAACTATTGCCCCTTGAAGAATTGCAGGGTTTGGCAACCTGGGCCACAGAGTTCTGCTCCCTCAGGTACTGTGCCTGGAAGAAGGTGAGGCAAGCTCTTAGGACAAAGGAATAGAAGGGTATCAGTGCAACTCACAGATAACTTTTTCTCCCCGTGTGCAGGTCATTGAAGATCAAGCTCCAATAAACCCACATCCTACAGTTTTTCTTGAGGACTCGTCCACTCATTCCACAAATATTGACTGAGAGTCTGCTGTGTACCAAGCACTAGTCTAGGTGTAAGGATAGAACAGCAAACAAAAGAGGCAAAAATCTCTTTCCCCACTGAGGCTGCATTTCACATTTTGTAAGGCCTCTACTGCCAAAAGGAATTCATTCCTTCTTCTGCAGCATCCGAAGAGATACTGTTGCACCCTTTACAATAGGTAGACCCAGGAGAGAAACTTCTAGCTCCTGGTTTTAAATAATCACTAATAACAAAGGCTAGAGCAGCTGAAATGTTACATTCCTTCTGCGAAGCTGAGTTTCTTTAGTCTTGTTAAACATATAGCAGTAATTTGCTTAGAAAAACAAAAAGTATATCAGAGATGAAGAATTTGAACCCCCTAGAGCTGAGCATAAACAATCTGGTACTTATCTTATGCTTAACTATTCTGTTTCTTAAGAGGAGTTACCTGTGTTCATTACCTTGGAGGAAAAAGAAAACTTTGTCACAGATGTTGGGAAAGTAAGTATTGTATTAGTAATAGAAAACCACAGTAATGTAAGGAATCATTCTCAGAAAGACTTTAAATCCTCTCTCACCTTCCAGCACATGGGAGGCCTAGGAATCTTTAAAACTATCTGGGAGAAGGATGGATAATATCTCTTAGCACCTTGACTCTCCCAGGAACTCAAGATGAAAGCCTGATGCTGGGGCTCCATCTTTCAACAGTTTCCACTCATTTGTAAGAAAACAATGCTTTCTTTATTACGTAAAGAATAAGCCCTGTATCCACTATCTCTGAATTAATCTTGACATCTGATGAGGGATGGAGGCTACAGAGGCAAATTTGAAAGAAAGAATATTTTATTTTATTAGGTTTATTTGAATATAAGCCTTATATTCATGCTGACTGAATCCAAGGATAAGGTTATTCAACCAAAACATAGCAAGGGAGGACCAGTTTTGAGTTTTCTCCTAATTACAAGGCCCACCTGGAGAATAACTATGGGGAAAATTTTGTCGTGAAACTGGATCCCACAAAACCTGGAGATAAAGAAACACGAAAACTAAGATTTATAATTTTTTTCCAATTATCCTTTTTTCTGATTCCTCTTTATTTTTTAATGCATCTAACTGTCTATATAGTACTCTCTTTCTCTAAAAGTGAGCCTTCCTTATGTGATAACTGTAGCCCAAATATTTCTGTTAGCAAATGTTTTTTTGACACACGCAATGTTTTGTGTTGATGTAATGTTTATTTTTGTAGTCTGTGGACCCCAATAGGTCATTCAATTAAATTTTTAGATCACTCACTTGAGATAGCAAAGAAGTCATTCTTCAACACATAGGCAAGAAGATTAAAATCACTTTGCAACCTTGATCAAAGATATCAACATTCAGAAACAAGGCGGATTGGAGAAGCAACACGGATGTTCAGTAACTTGATCATGACCCATAATTTGCAGGCCCAGAGTGGAGCCTTTGAGTAATTCACAAGCCCCTACATAACTAAGGTCTAATTCCTGCTTACCCAGAGGATGCTACAAGTTCATTCTCAAGTACAATACATAACACCTTGGAGAATTCCCTGATTCTTGACCTTGGCATAGAACTGCAACTGAGCTATGAGGAAGCCCAGTATTTGCTTGGGTGCCCTCAGAGGAGAAATAGGAGAGTGTAACCTTCCTATGGCAAAGGACTCAAGAAGCACTTCTCAACCCTTCCTGTAAACAAGGAAATCTCTCCAGACTGCCCAGAGCAGAAGTTCTCCCAAAATCTTTATCAGCTCATCTTACGAGTTCTCTGGATGCCTTCTGCTCAGTGTCATCAGGGCTTCCTCACACTCAGCAGCTCTGGCCCACAAGGATCCAGCTCCACAGACACACTGCTAGGCACTCATTCTGGATGCAGAGTCCAGGATGCAGCAATCACCAATCCCTCAATAAAATGGGTCAAAAGTAGCAGGTCTGTCCATCACTAATTAAGTACAGTGAGTAAATAAAACATACAGAATGGAACTGTCTCATCGGGTTGACAGGTCCAGTACTCCTTTTTTATTCCTTCATCATTTGGCATATAGCAGGTATTCAACAAGTATGTCTTGATTGATTCATTGATACCCAGGGTATCAAGTCACATTATGCATAAGATTTGCCCACAGAGTCATAAAACTGGCTTTATGACAAACATAACCAAGTAGATGAGCGTCACGTATGCTTACCCCTTTGAGCTCTAAACATTTCTTACTTTTCTCAGAACCAATCAATAAGAAAAGTACATGTATTGCTTTGCAGTAACCCCTTGCTCTTGACGCAATAGAATATGATTCAGTCTCATGTACCATTTTATTTACCAGACTTAACTTGATAGATTTTGACCATTTCACCCTCCTTAAAAAACAAACACTCCCTTCCCATGATGATACCCAAACTAATGTGTTATAGAGTCCAAAGGCATTTTCAGAAGGAAAATGCTTTGAACTAATGAACCATATTTGGAATAAGTATGTGGCCTCCCAATGTCACACACACACATGCACACACGCACATTCATGGCAAACAATGGCCTAGAATGGTAAGTTTAGTGTTTTTATTACTTGACTTGTTACCCGATTTTATGTGTTTAGGTTACATTTTCGATATGTAGGGAAAGAACTCATCTTTTATACATTTTAAAACATAATGAATACAGATCCTGCTCTGTAAATAATCATGTAATTATATGATAGTGCCTACTATTTAACAGTTTTCATTTAACGTCTCACATATGAAAATGCATGTCACATCATTTAGAAATTTCCTGAAAGTGCATCTTTATGCATTATTTCCAAATTGCTTATATTACTCTGACCCTTTTAAACTAAACCTCCTTCCAAGAAACTGTTAGATTAAGATATCATTCTCCTCGATAAGCAAATTAGTTAGCTTAAATTTCCACAGATAATTTCCTTTGCAACTAGATTCTTATATCCTAATTTTTAAAGTAATTTGCTCTAATTTATTTTTTTCAGAAGCAAGAGTCATCATGACATAATACTGATACCAGAGATTTCACTGCAAGTCTTTTTTTAATTGAAATTTTATTGACATAATTATAGATTCGCATGCAGTTATAAGAAATAGTACAGAGAGATCCTTGGTATACTTTTCCCTGTTTGTTCCAATGCTAACATTTTGCAAAACTACAGTACAATATCACAACCAGGAAACTGACATTATACAATTCAGTAATCTTATTCAGATTTCCCCAGTTATACTTGTACTCAATTGTGTATGTGTGTGTGTTTATTAAATTTGATACAATTTTATCACCAGAGTAGGTTTATGTATCCACCACCACAGTCAAGATACTGAATAGTTCCATCACCATAAGAATCCCCCATAATTTATTATTTTCCATTTGGCAGGCAGCTACACTGTAGTAGTTGGAAGACACCAAAGTGTTACCTGGTTTTCATGTATCGAGTTATCACCCAAATGCGATTTTTCACAATAGGTCTCTATTTTTCAATTCCATTTTTCATATCTGCCATCTCGGAAGGATTCCGATTACAACTGCAATTTTTTAAATCAAGTCTTATTTTCAGCAGACCATACATGCTGCACATGATTGTCAGAACAGAGAGAACAGGCACATTTTTAAGATGGCAAAAACCATCAAAGTCCCAAGGCAGACAGACCTTAGAGTCTCCAGCAAAGCAGATAAGCACAGTCCATATATTCCTTTGCTTTTGGCTCTGCTGCTCCCTCCCTCTCTCTACTTCTATAATCTGTGTTATTCTATCCTTATCGTTATCCTTCCTTATTTTTTAGGGAGATATTGACAAGTAAAAGAAGTCAAAATTTTCTATTTTGAACTCCTAATATCAGAATAAATGGAAGCGAAGATCAGCAACTGATTGAGGATAGAAGATACTTCAAAAAGAACGGAAGAAAAGGAGCAAGGTGAGAGGGGAACGTTATCAATGACCATCCAAGGAATTCCACCATCACAAAGCAAGGAAGATTCTGGCACAGCAGCAACTTTTAAAATAGAGAACATGGGGGAAACAAGTCAGAATTGAACATGTATGTAAAACACAACTTAAGAACGTAGACAAAGATGTGCATGTGCTGGAGTTGAGCAATGAGTCTCCATCTAAGACTCTCAAGCTAACACATCGCAGATGTCTCCAATGTCGTGGGCAAAGCTGGGTTGAGAGAGGGGGCTGCACTGCCTCTGCACCAAGGGCATTTCTACAAATTTCAAGGCCAGGTCAGGACAGTTGCACCACCCAGTTTATCTCAGTCGATGCCTTTCCTAGGAGGCAAAGCAGTCTTTGAGTATTTCAGAATTGCATAATAGACCGTATTCCTGAGATTTATCAAAAACACAAACCTAAACGGTACTTCTTGAAGTTCGCGGGAGAGACATACCTATTTCCCTGTACCAGAAGGGAATAGATGGTCCTGCCACTGATTCTCTGACTCAGACCTCCCACCGGATGCAATCCTGAGATAGCTCCCCTCTCCCAGTCATTAGAAATAACCTAAATGAAGTTTGCCCAAATGTATTGCATAATTGCAATTTCAACTAATTATATGCCTCTGCATCTCCTTGAGTCTATTCACCAATTAGATGAATGCCTACTACATACCACAATTGTGCTGTGAAAGGTAATCAGTGAATAATAGTCAATAGTATTCTTTCTACAGCTTCATGTTGCATTGCATTTGTACATGTTCTTATCACATTTTTATGAGAATTATATAGCGTACCAGATGTGTTTTCAACAGCAATGCTAAAGATTTCCCTTGTCTCTTCCTCCTTTCCCTTACAAAATTGTTTGATGCTAACTAATACAACTAAATTATTAGTCTATGCTAACTAACCATAGTCTTATTTGCTCAACTTCTTTAGTCCACACCAGTTCTGTTGGAACTGTTAACAGTTCCAAGCACAAGATGTGTCCATTATCAGTTAGTTCCAAAGATGGTAGGTGCTCACCCAGTGGGCTCCTACAGCATCTTGAACTTCCTGGGTACAGCGTTCATCATCCTGCACTGAAATTGTCTTTGCACTTGTCAGCTAACCCCAGTGTTCCATGTCTGCAGAGCAGAGAATGCGTCTATCTTATTCATCATTGCCATCCCAGCACCTGGGGAGGTAGTCAATTGTTAAATGAATGACCGTAGGCCCTGTTTGCTCTTTCTGCGTGTCGTCTGGCTCAGACTGCTGACACCAGTATAACCTGAACAGAAAATCATTCCCCACCAATCTGCTGCAAAGGAGCTCAACCATGTCTTAACACACTTTGACCCTTTTCAATATCCTTTTCCAGCTGCTGTTTTCTACTCCTTGAAAGCATAACAACTCAAAGGACTTCTCTTTTTCAGTAAATTCTGAAAAATAATCCCCTTACAAATCATGCCAGGTGAATCTCATTAAGCTTTTTCGATGCAGTTCATACTAATTCATAAAAGAAAATGTCCTAAATCCTGACTTTAACAATGATGAAAGATCAGGGACTCATCTAATTCAACTCACAAAATTGGGCTACATTTTTCTTGCCATGAGCATAGTGAAAGGGATTCAACTGAATGAAGGAAAACACAAGGAAAGGTTAAGTGATGGGATATTAAATTTGCTTGGGGGTGGGGGAGAATTTCTAATGCTATAACACAGAGATTACTTTTGAACTGGATTTCCCATCTTTATTAATGACTTTGGGGAGGAGAAGCAAATAGCATCTTAATAACCTCTGCAGGCAAATCACAACATCCATCTGGGCAGCATGGTTAACATTCAGAGCTGAGAAATGAAACCAAGTAATACAGTCAGATTAGAAGTGGAGGCAAGCAATAAAAATAAGATCCAGCCTAGTAAGCTAATATCTCTGTGGGGAATGTTATAAAACACCTCTCTGTGATGGAAGGAAGGTCCTTGTAAAGTATAATAGTGGAAGAGACACAGAACTGTTAGAAGAAACTAAAACGGGATTTACTAGGAGTGATGACAGGCAAAAAAAAAAAAAACAGTGACTGAGGTGTGGGTGGTATAAACACAGGCATCTAGTTCCACTTAGAAGTGATATGGCCATCTCAAAAAGGACCTAGTAAATCAGTGTCACAGTGTTATGCTTATTTCTCAGGACTCTTGGGGAGAAAAAAATGCAGAAAAATAAAGTGAATTCAGGAGGCAGAAAATGATAAGAATTAAAGAACTTGAGGAATAATTCACATGGAAAGATTTGAAAGATCAGATCTGTGTGGTTTGCCTAAATAATGATTTTGGAGAGACAGGACTATCTACAGCTGTCAATAGAGTACATATACTTTTAAAAACAAAAAAATTACTTAGAATTCTACAGAAAATATATGAAAATAGAGAGAGAGAAAGAAATTGAGGGAAAAAAATTATAATGTTTTTATTTGGATTTGATAATAGTCTTTCAACAGACATCAAGCAAACTCCACCATGGACTAAATCTAAAGTCTTGGCGTTGTGTGTGAGTTTGGGGTATTTTATGGTACAAAAGAAAATTATGGATTCTTCCTTTTTCATAAATAACTAAAGGCATATTTCTCCACCCTTTCTTCTTGTACTAAACACCTGTGTTACCCAACCTGTGTTGAAAATGTGTGGAAAATATTTACACTTCCATTCACACTCTTAAAATGGAATATTCAACACTGCCGCCCAAATATTTGTCAGTTGGGACCTATTCGAGTGTTGATACCAAGGTTGGCATTGATGTTATTGAATTCAATTTCCAACAAGTCAGGGAGTAACTCAGTCAGATACAGAATTTCCGTATAGAACAAAGAAAACTCAGACTAGAGAAGTGATGGGTATAGGTACTCTTTTCTAGATTTCTTCTTTAAATTCTGTTTTACCCTAAATTTTTGACCCAAAGTCACGCAATGTGCAATGTAGCCCTAATCTTTAATCACTTTTATGCACTGGAGATATAACTAAAATAGATTGTAATGAACCAGGTTTAATTTGTATGTTAAAATATCATTTTTGTACTTACCACAAGTATAAGACCCAGTCCCTGCTCTCAAGAAATTTGGGGCCTTCTTAGAAAGAGTAGACATGTTCATAAAAAATAGCAAATATAAGATACAACACAGTCATCAAATAATGGGACAGAAACACAGTGAGTCACTAAGAGTCAAGAAACCAAGAGACTTGGGGTTACAAGCTAGCCCAAAGATTGAGGGAAAGCTTTCAGAAAGGATTTAGGCTCCCTATTGTTTGTTTGTTTTTCTTTTTTAGAAATGAATCTTCAGCACCTAGCCTACTGAAACAACCTTTAAAATAACTTCACTGTACCTCTTGAATCTACCCATTCATCATGCAATACTTACCTGCATGCCTACTATATGACAAGCACTATTTTTAAAACTGGAGATACAGCAATAAACAAAATTAAGCCCCTGATCTCATGGAGCTTACATACAGGAGAGGGAAAGCAACAAGGAAAGAAATTTTTAAATGTGTGTATAAAATATGCCAGGTAGTAAGAGGTGCTATGAAGAAAAACAAAGTAAAATAAGGGGATAGAGAATGACGGGGATGCCATTTTGAATGAAATGATCAGAAAAGACTCCCCTAATGATAGGGTAATAAAAGCAGACATTTGGACAAAGAGAGGAAGTGAGACATGGTGCTATCTGGTGGAAGAGCATTGCAGGCAAAGGGAACCACAAGTACAAAGACCCTGAGGCAGAAGCATATCTGTCTGACATCTTTGAGGACTGCAGTGGGAGAAGGTAGCATGACTGGACTTGAGATCAGGGAGGTGTCAAGGTATGAGATGAGTTAAGGCCTTGTTAGCTGTGGCAAGATATTACTTTGGTCTGGAAAACCATTGGAAGGTTTTAAGCAGATGAAAAACATTATTTCTCTTATGCTTAAAAAGGTTACTCTGGTTGCTCAGTGAAGAATAAAATGCAGGGGGCAAGAGTGAATGAATGAGAAATGAGTTAGGAGACAATTTCAATAATCCAGGAAAATAATGATGTGAAGTGAAGCAGAGTGAACTCAATGGATGCAGTGAGAAGAGGTAAGATTCTGAATATAGTTCAACAGCGTTTGTTGACTGCAGTGTAAGAAACAAGGAGAAGTCAGGGTTAGTTTTCTGACCTAGCAACTGGTACACCTGAGCCACCATTTACTGAGATGGGTAAGATTGAGGGCAGAGCAGGTGTAGGGCTTGGGGTTGGGAGTAGGGGATCAAGAATTCTCTTGTGGACGTGCGATGTACGAGTTGTCTAACAGACTTCCACGTGGTAATAATTAGCGGGCAGTTGTAGATATGAGTCTGGAAAGGGAACAGTCAGAGCTGGAGATATATATCTGTGAACCATCAGTATATAGATGACATTTAATGCCATCGGGCTTCCTCAGCAATGGGGGTGGATAGTAAGAGGCCTGAGGCCTGAGACCTGCAGTACTCCCATTAAAAGATGAAAGAGTTTTGAATCTATAGAAATGATGACATGATAGTCAAACACTGAAACTCTGCTCATTCATAGTAAAACAAAGTTCCTATTTTATCAGCTCACTGAATGACATTTAAACTCCAGAATTTTAGCAGGGACCACAAATATCCCAAGAAAGGTTGAAGCCTAAGCTCAGATTGGTGGCCAAGACTCTGCCTTCCCTCCCATTAGAAAATAACAATAACAATAAAAATAATAAAGAAAAGGGGCTGGCCCCGTGGCAGAGTGGTTAAGTTCGCACGCTCCACTGCAGGCGGCCCAGTGTTTCGTTGGTTCGAATCCTGGGCGCGGACATGGCACTGCTCATCAAACCACGCTGAGGCAGCGTCCCGCATGCCACAACTAGAAGGACCCACAACGAAGAATATACAACTATGTACCGGGGGGCTTTGGGGAGAAAAAGGAAAAAAATAAAATCTTTAAAAAATAATAATAATAAAGAAAATATTTATGGATCTCTAAGTAATGTTGCAATATGCTCAAAAGTGGATCCATTTTGTCTACTGTACCGTTGTCATGGACCTATTGCAATAAAATAGTTTGATTAGAAATACACTGTCACTCTCAAGCCAACAGCAGTTTATAGATACAGGGCAAGGAGCCTGGTCTTGGGAGGCTTAAAAACAATAGAGAGAACAAGTAGATATGGAATTTACAAGTAACACCGTCACCCAGAATCAGGCAGATAAGCTAGAGGCACAAGTGGCAGATCAAGCCAGAAGACAGACAAAAACCAGGAGTGTATGAATACCAGAAATCATGAAAGGTGGGAGGTCCACAGCTCAATGAAACAGTCAGACCCCAGTCAATTTCAAAGGTTAAACAAGGGGGAGGAAAAAGCATGGAAGTCTCCAACAGGAGACAGGAGGGGGCAAGATATTTGATTAGTTTGGAGAGCGAGGTGCTTTTCTGAGACTGAGAAAAAAATTGGGAGCCAGACCATGGAGGACCCTCTAGATTATATTAAAGAGTTAGCACTTGATTTTGTAAGTCTTGGGGACCCATGCAAGGTTTCTTAGCAAGGGACTGATGACATCACATCACATTTTAGAAAGAATATAAACTGGGGAGGAGCGGGCAGACAGACCAGGAGGAATCTCTTACAATAAATGATAAGGGTCTAAACTACGCAGTGGCCATGAAAATGAAAATAAAGTAGACTTAAGAGATTTTTAGAGGGCAGAATAAACAGAAACTAGACGGGGGAACATGGCAGGGGGTTGGGGAGGGTGGGAGACTCACCGTTTTCTGAGCTGAACATCAAGGTAGAAATAATAGGGACTGCAGGAATAAAAGAAACAAGGGTAGGAGGATGAACTGGGTTCCATTTTGGACAGGAGGAGGAGAAAATTCAGATAATTAATTTTGATTGTTTAAGCAAAAAGAAAATTGAAACTGAAGATCATAGAAGTGCCAAGAATGTTTTATCAGGTCGAGGTATAAAAAGCAAAACATTTGTTTCTCTTCTGGTTCAAAAAGAAGAGGGATTTTTCTGTTAAAGTTTGTGATAACCTATTGTTTCAATTAATCAAAGGTAGGCAGGATGAATTTGGATTTAAAAGCACAAAAAAATTACTTGCCTCTTTGGAAAAGGTGAGTCAGTACTTCCTAAGGTTTTAAATCATCCTCCAAAATGATGAACTATGAGACAAATGCAATCCTATTTATTTATCCAGCCTCTTCCTTGATAGATTAAAAATTTATACAAAATCTTACTACATCGCAAAGACTATAATACACTCAACTGCTAATTGCTAATATACTAAGAGTATAAATCAAGAGAATTTAAAAACCAGCCATGGAGTTCTAAAGGGAAAGGTTATTAAAAAATTCTTCTGCATGCTTTAGAATAATTGTACAATTAAAATCCCTGTACTTTCTGAAATCATCATCCAATACTTAATAAAATATATCTATAATAATGACAATACTTGAATTTCACAGCGTATAAAACATTTTCATTGCCTAACCACATTTAAGAGAAATCTACAACTGGCTCAGTACATTCATGCATGTTAGAAAACAATGGTTTTGGAAGACTGCCTTTGTTGGTGCAAATCACAAAGTTTAAAACTATTTCTGACCCCTGCTACAGGTTTAAGCCTGAGAATTGTTATTCCTTATTATCTGGTCTGTAAATAAATCACAGAAGGCAGGTCATCGCCCCTGGAGCTTTGGGATAGCATAGGGCTCCAACGCTGGAGGTGAAAGGTTGTAATTTGGTTCAATGACCATGCATTTGTTATAAGAACTCTGACAAGCTTCAGCTCTACAAGTAAGCTTGGCAACACCAAGAAATTCTGTGAAAAATACTGCAGAGAAAGAATCACTCCTCCCTTCTTATCCTGAGATAGAAAATGTGAGTTTCCCAAGAACTGATCTCTGAAGAGCGAATGAAATAGAAATTCCCAACAAATGCTTATGAAGGACATGTAACTAACAAAATGCCCCTCATATCTGCCTTACAAAATCCTACCCATTCTTCAGGACTAATTTAAATAGCGCCTCCTCCATGACATCTTCCCTAGTCCTCCCACCAGATGCACTTGCTGACCACATCCTCTCTCCTAGAACACGTGGTACTTTCCGCAAGATATTGACACTTAGACAGTAACTGAGTGCCTATTGTCAGGGACTTTCCAGTTTATTTTGTGACTCCCACTATAGTTGTCCTCCGCCAGGCACACAGCAGACACTAATAAACGTCGGTTGAACAGTTTGAAACCTGAGAATGCTACATAATCTTTCCAACATGGCTAATCATTCTTTAATGCATTTTGGAAGTTTTTTTGGAACGGATTTTTTTAGATTTTTTTAATATTTCCAGAGATAGTAGGTCTTGCCCTTTCAGGTTTGATCTTATTTTATTTCACAAACTGTCAAACGTCATAAAAATCAAGTCTGTATCTCTATACATTCCCTCTTCTTTCCCCCTTGGTGCTGAAGAATAGTTTCTCCTTCCCAGGGCAGCCACTCCACAAATAAATGTGTTGAATGAATGAACAAGTGAAGAAGTGAAGTAAATAGAAATCAAACTGTATAAGGATATATTTTTTCAAAAATAAGAGTTACGATCTTCAAACTGCTATGAGCAGGCTCTGTCCTGACTTAGGCAACATACAGCTTTGACAATGAAGAGGAAAGAGGACCGAGTCCCTATCTGCCCCAGGTGCACTAAGACTTTCCCATTTGCCAGAAGAAGATGCCCTTGAAGATGAGACGGGATGGTGCAGAGACCTGGTCAGAAATGTAGGAAGAACTTTAACTGCCCATGAATTTGACAGGGATAGAAGGGAGTAAACTGAGCTTAACAGGAAACAGAAGTTGCTGGACTCTTGACAGGGCAATAACTGCCATCCATCTCTTATGTCTGCCACTGCCTCAGGCTCCAAATAACTCAGCACTAACAATGCCATTACCAGGACCCCAGTGACGGCCTAAGTGCCCTTCAAGAGCATCACTTGCTACTCTCCTGACCTGCCTCACTTTCCTCCCAGGCCTTACAGGGGCCTCCAGCATCATGGATACCCCCCGCCCCCCACCCAGTTCCCTAATACCAAGTCTAGCTCCTCAACTTCCAGCAAGCATCATGCTTGATTGTGTGTCTAACCTCTTAGAAGTCATACCTCAGAGTAAGCTCTGATAGGGAATCAGCAACAGGGGAGAGAGAAGGAGGGAAAGAAGACATTGTACTGGATTTATACCCATGACTGCATTTAATCCACACAATAACCCTACACAGTATGTCTTGTATCCAGAAAACTGAGGCTTACAGAGCTTAAATAACTTGTCTGAAATCTCACATCTCTATTGACAGCAGATCCTGGATTCCAAACAGTCATGGGACTCTGAAGTCCATGTTCTACTATATGTGACCCTAAAATGCAGCTTAAACCAGTAGGACCAACATCATCAAGGGGTTGTCTCCAGCTCTGAAGACCAATACAACAGAAGAATCTTCAAAATACTTTATGAGCAATGGTAGTGTCATGCGAATAAGTTGATAGATTTCCAGGGTTACAACTTGAGACTCATTTGAGTTTCTTTTTTGGACATGGAGTCAGAGTAAGGAAAAAGGATCTGAAGAGGATAGGAGGGGAGGCACAAAGAGGCCCAAGCTTTACACGTGTGAACCAGAACAGATAATGTTGGGATTTTCCTTCCTTTTTTCCAGACAAATTCAATGAAGATGTCTGTATCTGTTATTTAAAACCAATTTAAAAGGTTTGGCCCCTCCCACCTTAAGTGTCTTTGTATAGAGCACATAATTCAACTTCAGTTCTTATAGCAAAGTTATTTCTTTCAACGTTTTTAGAATATCATCCAAAGCAAGTTTTTTATTTTATCCTTGGCAAACATAAGCAGAATGTCAACAATGCTCAACATATTAGCTATATTAGAGAGAAAACGCCATGAAACTCTAAAGACCTTGATTATTGGGGCAATGAAAAATTCATGTCCTGCTCTGGTGGAGCAAAGCTTTGGCAGGGTTAGCGAGACACCTTTAAAGTATACTAATGAAGTTTCCAACCTGCTGTTTCAGATAAATGGTTTTCATTTCACTGTTTGGTTGTGCTTGATAAGGTTACTGGATGGATTCAAGTTGTTCACAATGCCTTGAAGGCAAAGGATATTATAGCATCCAGTGTCTTCAAAGCTCACTCTTGCTTTTCTAAGGAAAGTTCTTCTTGTAATATCCAAGATAGCAACAGAATATTCTACTTCATATCATATATTAGTTTTGCTCTGGAATAAGTAAATACAACTTCCAGAAAGGCCCGACGAGGATTTCATGTTGATGTTTATGTGTGTTCTCTAACCTGTAGGTAGACTACAGGAAGACCTCTTTTAATCCATGATCCCAAGTCTCAAGCCACAGCAGGACAAGTATCAAAATATCTGTTCTCAACTTGGAGCTGAGAATCCTAGTAAGAATTCTATTTCTCCATAATCATAAAACAGTATTTTTATGGTCTGAATGTTTGCGTCCTCCCAAAATTCATATGTTCAAAACTGAATCCCTAATGTGATGGTACCTTGAGGCAGGGCTTTTGGGAGGTGATTAGGTCATGAAGATGGAGCCCTCATGAATGGAATCAGTGCCCTTATAAAGAGACCCCAGACAGATCTCTCATTGCTTCTACCATGTGGGGTTACAGTGACAAGATGGCCATCTCTGAAGCAGCAGGCCCACACCAGACACTAAATCTGCTGGCACCATGATGTCGGACCTCTTAGCCTCCAGAACTGTGAGAAGTAAGTGTTTGTTGTTTATAAGCCACCCGGTTTATGGTATTTTTGTTATAACAGCTCAAATGGATTAAGTAAGTATCAAGAATAATCTCTTGACATCTTAAAATACAAATCATTGGAAAATAGATCCTTCTACCCTTCACCTAAACAAATTGAAATCTTTGAGGTAAAATTTATCTCTTGTGCCATCACCTTACCTTTATCTAGAGTTAACAGAAAAGTTGTAGCAGTGCATGAAGCTTTACAGCTTTGAGGAGTTTAGATATAGATATCTTAATCTGTTGTTTCACACTAATCAGAGAACCAGCCATAGCAGTCTCACATGCAAAGACCATTTCTGAGGGTATCTGGTCTTCCTCTAGATTGCAAATTCCGACTTTCTTATCCCTGTGCCCAAACTAGGAAAGCTACACCTCCCTCACAAAGAAGTTTTCTTCTAAGAGTAAAGGCCTCACTGTTCCCCTCCCAGAAACAAAAAACCCACAGAAGATTGAGAGCAGTGGTCCCTTTCTCTCTTTGGACTGACTTCTAAGAAATGAAAGGTAAGAAATCAGAAGGGTAAATACTTGGCACCTACATGTTCAATATCTACCACTATGCGAACAGCGTGGAAGAGTCACAGAATTAGGAGGGGGGAAATGGATTCTTTGCTTCAGGGGTTTATAATCTAGAGTCAGAAACTAACATAAAAATTTCAAGTATATTCCAAAGAAAGAGCACAAACACACATGAGAGAAAAGATGAGAAACCCGAACTTGGACAAATATTTCAATGCGGACAAAATAGTTCTGCCTTGGGAGATCTCTGGAGCTTTCCAGCTTCCTCTAGAAGCTCTACCACATGGCCTTTTCCCATCACTGGAGAACCCTCCATGTCATGTCACTTTCTTCTCCCAAACTCTTCCACCTAATTCATTCAAATAATTATATATGCATATATATTTAATGCTTACTATGAGCTAGGCATTGTTATAAGCAATGAAAATGCAGCAATGATATAAAATAAAAATACTTACCCTCGTTCAGATTACATTCTAGTTGGTGAAGACAGACTATCAACAAAATAAATATGTAAAATATATAATATTCTAGAAGGTAATGAAGGGTACAGAGAAAAATTAAGCAGGGAAGAGGGCTAAGGAATGCTGAGAGTGAGTAGGTACAAAGTCAAATAGGATGGTCAGGGAAGGTGTAGCAGGTAGAATAATGGCCCCTCAAACATGTCTGTGTCCTTAAATGACAAAAGGGGCTTTGCAGATGTGATTAAGTGAAGGATCACGAGATAGAGAGATGATTGTGAATTATCCAGGTGGGCCAAATGTAAGCACAAGTGTCCTTACAAGGAAAAGAGGCAAGAAGGAGAGTAAGAGGCAGGAGGTGTGAGGACAGAGATTGGAGGGGTATGTTTCTGGTTGGAAAGAGGCCACGGAATGTGAGCATCCTCTAGAAGATGGAAAAGGTAAGGAAAAGGATTCTTGCTGAGAGAGAATGTGTGTTCTTTTAAGCCACTGAATTTGTGCTAATTGGTTACAGCAGTAATAAGAAACTAATATAGATGATCTCACTAAGCAGATGACATTTGAGCAAAGACTTGAAGCAGTTGAGGGAACCAGCACTACAGATGTGTGGGGGAAGGGTGCTCCTTTTTAAGGCAAACAGCCCAGCGGACGCCCTCAGCAGAAGCTTGCTAGTCATGTGCGTGAAGCAGAGAGAAACTGGGAGTGGGGCCAATGGGAGGCGTCAGGTCACACAGTGGGGTGGGTCAGCTCATTTAGGGCCTTATGGCCATTGTAAGCACTTTGGCTTATTCTGAGTGAGATTGAGTATAGGAGGAGCTATGAATATTTATGGGAATTCTGAACATTTACAAGAAGAATAAAAGTGGTATGCTGACAACCAACCAATTGTTGGGGGTTGATGGGGCTGTATTTGTAGCATTTGCTGATTTCCATGCTGTCAATACCCCCACCATGGTTGATTTCAAACTACCAAGAGTTTACCAACCAACTCACAAAATTCCTCAATATTTAATTATCAGTCCCAGCAGGGCATTGCACATATGATCCCTATTTGCCAATTCCACACTGTATTCCATTCAGGCCAAGCAGTTTAGAAGCCAACTAGTGGCAAAATATATAAGAAAGGCCTCAATAAAAATCAATGAGAAGATACCTGATTTTGACAGATGCAAGATTATGGAAACTAATTTCTCTTTACCTGCTCTGCCTGGTGATTAAATGATGATTTAAAAAGAGGCACTTTGACTGCCTTGGGAGAGTGTTCCAACCAAATAAATATAGAAGACATACTTTAACAATATTCCATCTTGTCTATTTTTCATCGTTCTCAACAGAAACATTATCAGAAACCAGCTTCATGAAAGGAGATAGTGGGTAAAAAAAAACCTAAATATATATTGGGTCAATCAGAGGGAAAAAAGTAGATGGATAGGAAAGAAGGCCGGCTTAGCGAAGCCAATGAAATAAGCTAGACTTAGAAGGCACCAGGAGAAAAAGGAACTCTGTCCTAGAAGTATACAATCTCAGAGTTCAAGAGAGCTGAGAGATTGTTTAGTCCAACACTACATTTTACACAAAAGGAAGGTGAAATGTATGTTCAGATACAGTGATGGCTTGAGTAGACGTCATATATAGATTATGTCCTAGGAAAACACAATCAAGACAGCACATAGTGACATTTCTGTTACGGTGGAAGGCATCCACATTCTTTCTCTGGCATGGGAAGCCAGATGGAACTAATCATGTTTCCTGAATTAATGTAGCCTAATGCAGCTCAGCACCCTCACTTAAACTATGCTCTTTCATTCAAGGGGTTGGAAAGTAGATGATTAGAACTGAGGATGACTCAGGACCCAGGACCTCCTGCAGGGGAAGCTGCAGGGGGCAAAGGAGAAAAACAGAGTAGTAGAGATGGAGAAAGAATGTGAAGCCATCAATTTCCCTCTCTGCTCCTGGCCCCTGGAGTTGTGAGCCAAGAGGTCTTCTATCAGGTGTCTGAGTAGCTTCTGGCTCTGTTCATTTCTCTTTCCCCATCCCTCGCTTTATCACAGATAAAGAAACTTTTAACATACAAATGCCTGCCTGGGTGGTAGGACTTTAGGGATCCTTCAGTTCCACTCTCTAGGGAGTTAAAGGGTTAATAACCAGTAATCTTTGAGATTCTTTGTAAATTTTAGTCATCTTGATTTTCTCCTAACATCCAGCTGAGGTTGAGGGTAGAGAGTTGAAGTGAGAAGAGGAAGAAGCAGGGCTGGCTTGCTGCATGGAGCTCTTTAGAAGCAATCAGGCCAAAGCTGGAAATCAAGAGAGATTTTGCAACAGCTCTGAAAAGGACAGTGTTAAAGGAGAGGGTGCCTGAGGGACACTGAGGCCCAGGCCCTAGCCCCAACCAATCATGTCAACATGTCTGATAGTGGAGCCCAAGCAACATATCTTATTTTATTGTGGTAAAGACACATAGCATAAAATTTACCATTTTAAGCATTTGTAAGTGCACAATTCAGCGGCATTAAGTACATTCACAATGTTGTGCAACCATCACCACCATCCATCTCCAGAACGTTTTCATCATTACAAACAGATACTCTGTACTCATTAAACAATTAACTCCCCTTTCCCACCTCCCCCAAGTCCTCAGAAATCTTTATTTTACTTTCTGTCTCTGAATTTGCCTATTCTAGGCACTTCACATAAGTGGACTCAAATAATATTTGTCTTTTTTGTGTCTGTCTTACTTAGCGTAGTGTTTTCAAGGTTCATCCACATTGTAGCAAGTATCATAATTTCATTCCTTATTATGGCTGAATAATATTCTATTGTAGGTATGTCCCATCTTTTGTTTATTAATTTATCTGTCAATGGACTTTCGTGTTATTTCCACCTTTTGGCTATTGTGAATAATGCTGCTTTGAACATTGGCATAGAAGTATCTGTTTGAGTCCCTGCTTTCACGTTTTGGAATGTAGACCTATGAGTGGGATCGCTGGATTGCATGGTAATTCTATGTATTTTTTGAGGAACTGCCCCTGTTTTCCCCACTGGCTGCACCATTTATATTCGCACTAGCCACACATGAGGATTCCAATTTCTCCACATCCTTGCCAACACATTGTTTTCCATTTTTTTAACAATAGCCATCCTAATGAATGTACAGTGTGTTTTTTTAATGGCACTCCTGTGATTCTAATGTGTAATCAGGAAAAAAAACATGAGTCTGAGGCTCAATCTCTCATCTGGGTAAAATGGAACAAATAAAACCTATCTTGAAGGGTCAGTATGATGATTAAATGAGTGGCCCAGAGAGGGACATCAATGAATGTTGGTCCCTCTCTCATTCCCTTAAATTTCTACTGAACTTCCCCCTTCAACGTCCAGAAAAATTCAGTGAAGTTTTAAACCATGTAGATTCGACATAGGGCTGATTTTAACTTCCATTTTGCTTTACCTATAGCTCTTGCAACAGCTGTCCAACGTGTCCTCCATTGTGTGTAAATAGCACTACACCTGCACCCAACTTTCCTCTCGAACTAAGTCCTCATCAGCTCTATTATGAAACAAACAAGAAGCAGCTGTAATGCTCAAGAAACCAGGGGGATTATACTTGAAAATTACGGCTCTGCCAACACTTTTAGTCTGTTGAATAACTCAAACAAGTTGACCAGTTAAATGAATGGAATACTTTGGTACCATAAAATCCTGAAATACTTGGCAGTAGAGGCAACAAAATATTTCACAAGTAAAGCATACATGCATGACATCTTAGAAATGTTTCTAGAGTTCAGTAACGAAGGTGTTTATTTTTCACTAGTGTATTTTATTTCATCTCACGGTCACAAATCACGGTTTAGTTCATTGGTTGGACACTCATTGCATGTCCTTTGTAAAATGCTGGAGATCTGCAATAATGTTATTATCGGGCTTCGGGCAGAATCCACAGAAGGCCCCAGGAACCACAAACCAATCAGTCAACTTTGCAGTGTCTAAAGTGTTTGCAATAAAACACTGAACAATTGACTTGCAACAAAGCTGGAATCAAACTACGTTAAAGAATAGGTATTTTAGCTAGACTTTCTACGATGCGCTCTACAACCACGGATCAATGAAATATTGGAAAACCCAAACCGATTGTGGCTCACTGCTGTGCATTTACCCTGAGGTGTCATAATGTGGCAAATCAAAACAAAACTATATTAAGTGGTTTTCAGAGTGAACTCAGAAATTTGTTAAAGCAAACTTCTTGCAATTTTCAATTTGTTCAAATCAAACTATTCACAGATTTCGTGCTCCTCTATGTAATCCAAAACTTTTGAAAGTGTCAGCCTTGGGTAAAATTCTAAAGTCAATAGCTGCTACTTGGCAGGCTTCAGCTCTCTGCCTTCCTCCTTTGTGTTTTACTTCCTGTCCTTTCTTTGTGTCACAGACACTGTGAGTGAATCCATCAAGTGACCTAATGTGCCAGTTGGGGAACGTCTGTCTAAAGAATTAAGACCGGGGCTGAGGTCTAGAGCAGAGCATCTCAAACTTTAATGTGCACGTGAATTACCTGGGGACTTCGTTAAAGCGCAGATTCTGATTCATTAGGTCTAGGGTGGGGCCTGAATCCTAAGAAGGATGCCCATCCCCAGGAAGCCCATGATGCTGGCCTGGGACACCACTGAGAGTGGCAAGGATAGGTGAATGCTGGCCAACAAAGGGAGAGTGAGCGCATCATGGCCCAGGCAGCCCAGACTAGGCCAGCTCATGGATCTGAGAAAAGAGAAATATGACTGAGACAGATAAGTACTGGCGTGAGAGGTGAGGCTGAAAAGGTAGACAAGACCTAGGTCAATGTTAAGTGTCTACTGGGTACAAGGCACTGGGACAGGCTCTGGATAAACAGAAATAAATAAGGCAAACCTAGTGCCTCCATCCTTAGAGCTTATAGTTCTGCAGAATTACCTTGTGGGTGGGAACCCACTAAAGATTTTTTAAACAGAGAAGAGACACGATCTAAATGAAATCTTTAAAGAAATCTGTGAATACTCTGTCGAGAATGTAGAATGTAGAGATTTCTCTGTAGAGAATTGGAGGGGCACAAAGTTGGAAAGAGGAGTTTATGTTTGCAGACCAGGTGGGAGATGTCAATGGGGATGGCAGGAGACATTATTTTAGGACATGTTTTTGGGGTGGAATAACAGGACTTGATTGTTAGAGGGCTGGAGAGAAGAAAGAAGCATCAAGGATTACTCCTCCTTTCTGACAGAACCAAGTAGGTAAATGGAGGTGATTTCCATGAAGAATGAGAAAGTTAGAAAAGAAATGAACTACCAGGAAAGAAAAGATGTAGGAAGAGACATAAATTTGGGACAGAACTCAAGAGTTCTAAGTTCTGGTTTTAGGGATGCCTGTGAAAATCCAAAGAGAAATTTCGAGAAAGCCATTAGGCATAAAAAAAGAGAGTTTCAAGCTAGAAGAAGACGTTCTACTCTACTGAATGTGCCTGAGATCCCATTTACCTTAAAAATAGTCTACCGGTGACTATTACGAGCTCAGTGGGGTTCCCCAAGATTCGTATGTTGAAGTCCTAACCCTAGTATCTCAGAACGTGACTGTATTTGGAGACAGGACCTTTAAAGAGACCACTGAGGTTAAAAGAGGTCATGTAGGTAGACCCTAATCTATATGACTGCTATCCTTATAATAAGAGGAGGTTAGGACACTGACAGAGGGATGACCCTGTGAGGACACAGTGAGAAGGTGTCCATGTGTGCCAAGGACAGAGGCCTCAGGAGAAACCAAGCCTGCAGACACCTTGATCTCGGACTTCCAGCCTCTAGAACTGTTAGGAAATAAATTTCTGTTTTTAGGCCACCCAGTCTATGGTATTTTGTTATGGCAGCCCCAGCAAACTAATACAGTGACCTCAGCAAAAGTAGTTTAATGGACCTGCTAGACTTAGAAGGCACCAGGAGCCAGAAAGCCAAGGTGGCCTGGATGAAGAATGAAAGGAAAATGAGGAAGAGGAGATAGTAAATGTGGAATATTCTAGAGGAAAATTTGGCCATGAAGGGAGAGCATAGATGGCTTGCTAGCTAGAAAGACATGCAGAGTCAAGGGAAAGGTCTCTCCAAGATGGAAGATAATATTTTTTAAATGAAAGATTTATATTTTTTTATTTTTTTAATTGCAGTAACATTGTATTATAACAATACATAGCTTTCAGATGTACATCGTAATATATTTCAAATTCTGTGTAGATTACATCATATTCACCACCCAAAAATTAATTATAGTCCATCCACTCACACGTGAGCCCAATCACCCCTTTTGCCCTCCCCTCCCCCCATGGTAACAACCAATCCAATCTCCAATGCTATGTATTTGTTTGTCATTGTTTTTATCTTCTACTTATGAGTGAGATCATACAGTATTTCACATTCTCCCTCTGTCTTATTTCACTCAGCATAATACTCTCAAGGACTATCCATGTTGTCACAAATGGCCGAATTTCATCATTTCTTATGGCTGAGTAGTATTCCACTGTGTATCGAAAGATTTATATTTAAATGCTGACAGGAAACATCAAGAAGGAGACGGATTGAAGATGCAGAGAAGAAATGGAAAAGTGATGAAACAGAATCCCTGAAAAGCCAGGAAAAGGAGGGATCCAGCGATCCTATAGACATCCTGCAAAGGGATCTTTTGCCAGACGCAGGATACTTCCATGGCCTCAGGATTGCAAAAGCTTATAAAAGACAGGAAATCTTGTACCTAATTGCAGAGCTTATGCTTTTCAATAAGATAGATTGTACATGATCTAATACAGTCACCCTGCAAATTAAGTGAGGCAGACAAGGCTATCTACATTTTACATATGAAGAAAGAAGGGGCAGAGAGACCAAGCGTTTGCTTGAGGTCACACAGAGGGTTAGTCACACTCTCAGCATTAGATCACAGAGTTCCTGACATTATTTCACACCAGAAATGCAGCGTGAATTAGACACACTGTCAGTTATTATACTTTTAAATCTGGAAAATTAGAAAATTCTTAGTAAGATTTGCATTCCTTAACAAAGTACAGATCAGGGGGTCAGCACCTCAAAATTTGTTGTTACACAAATCACCAGACACAAGGAGAGGTTCCCTTTTCTGCTTATTTGCAAGAGTTAAATAACCCTGGGTCAAATATAGAAAACTCAAATACTAGAGGAAGGTCATCTTGAAGCGATGGAATGAAAGCTAGGACAACAAGTGAATGAAGTTCTAATTAAGTGAAAGAGGATGAAGTTCAAAGTGAAAGGATGCCACTTTTAGGAATCTGACATTTGATGGGGGGAGATGGGAAACACAAATGACACAAAATCAAAAGCCCTGGGCAGGGTGGGGAACATATGAGAAACAACAATTAGAAATCTCTTTGAATTCAAATGGACTATTAAAACTATGGAGTCTCTGGGACTAAACTCCAATTGGGAAAAACTCTGAAGGAAATGATCTCCCACTCTCGTGAGACAGCAATCATGATTTAGGTAAAAAGCTTTCACTTTTACGGCTGGGGAGGTGCCAATAAAGAAAATGAGCTTCCTGCCAGTGATTCTCTTTAAAGCCTAGCCAACTCCTGTGTCTGGGGAAACTATAATGTCCAGCCTCGTGTTAAAAGAACTGCTGCGGATCTCCAGCTTACCTGTGTTCGCGCATCGGAACATCCGTAAGCCTGTTCCTAGCCCAGCCTGGAATTGCGAGGGCCAGGAGACCCTTCGCTGTTCTCAGCTTCAGCTGCACTATCTATGTGTCCGCATAACCAGGGCCATGGGCAGCAGGTGCTAGAGAGATACGGACTGCTCAAGAAAACAGCTGATGGAAAGCAGAATCCTTTCTCTTTGGCTGCAATAACCATACCAGGAAGCGCATCTCTTGGAGCTGTCCAAACCACTTCAAAAGCAAGTTTTCTGGTGTGGATCAAGAAAGCTGGGCAAATTGCCCCCAAGCGCATAGCCACCAGCCAAGATATTGATGAGGGAAGGCAGCCCGGGACCCAAGCTTCGGCTGCCGGGCCGGCCTACCCAGAGTTCCGTTTAACTCTAGCAGGTGTGGGCAACATTTGAAGAAAGGAAAGCTAATTATTGTGATCTTCAACCTAACCAAAGGTGGCCGGTTCCCTAGACTCCAGGCACCACCCTCCCCCAGCCCCTGCCCCCTTCATGGTGGCCTGCGCAGGCTCACTGTCCCCAGACTTGTCTTTTGTCCCTGTCGAAACCAAGCAGTCCTGTCTCTGTTTCCTTTGGGCTATGCAAATTAACTAATTCGGTAAATCTGTTAAGTGAACTTCCACTCATAGTTTAGTAAACATTGCCCACTGATGGATTTGCTAAAGATTACCAAACTCGATTCTGCCCTCCTCAAATGGAACCAAGACCTGTTTAGGTTGAGCAAAACTCTGAGACTGACGAATGAGATCTGAGTTGGTTTTTATACCTCTCTCAGTCCTTTTTTGTTTAAACTTTTCATAGAAATTTTCCTTAATTTAACCCAAAAGAGAGATTCACATGACATTTGAACCAACATGGAAAAGCCAGTTAGAGAATTTGGGGACAGTCTTTCAGAATCCCATGAGGGGATGGCCCTGTGGCCGAGTGGTTTAGTTCGCGTGCTCCGCTGCAGGCGCCCCAGTGTTTCGTTGGTTGGAATCCTGGGCGGGGACATGGCACTGCTCATCGAGCCACGCTGAGGCAGCGTCCCACATGCCACAACTAGAAGGGCCCACTATGAAGAATGTACAACTGTGTACCGGGGTCTTTGGGGAGAAAAAAGGAAAAAAATAAAATCTTTAAAAAAAGAATCCCACGAATTACATAAAGTTTATCAACAAAACCCTCCTCGGGCCTCTCTCCAAGCCCCAAATCTCCATTTTCAGCCCCAAAGCTTCAAGTGGCAGCACCTCCCAGTGAAACCTACAGTCGAAGATTGATTCCTGAAGACTAATGACTTTGAAGACTCAAAGAAAGAACTCCCTAGTGAGGAGACGGCATAAGTGTAGCAGTCCAGAGTTCAACAGAACTGCTGCAAATCCCAGCATCATCTCTTCCTAGCTGTGCGATTCTTAGTCTCTCTGACCCTCAGTTTTACCATCTCTAAAATGGGACTAATAACATGTATATCAGAGTATCTTTGTGAGGGCTGAATGTGAAGATATTGGGAATTATTTAATATGTTCAGTACTTAACATACTACTGAACACAAAGCAGGTACTCAACAAATATTAACAGCTTTCCCAGCTCACATCTCCAAATACGAGGATTTCTGAGATGAGAGATGGTTCCCAGGAGTCCTATAGGTGGTGGTCTGATTTACTGCTAAGCAATCAGGAAGTTTGCCTCAGACCAAAACGCCACTTTTATGCAAGGCTAGAACTTGGTGAAGAACAAGAGGGAAAAGAATCAATGTCCCTAAGAAGATGCTAAAGGATTTACCTCATAAAGTCATTCTCTCACTATGCTTGTTTCCTGAGTCTCCATTTGGAATTCAATTCCACCAGGGAAATAAAATTTGTTATAATGGAAGTGACTAGGGTGGTATTTGGCCAGGAAACAAACGTCCCCACGGTGTCCCTAAGAAAGATATATACATACAGAACACAAAGCATGGTAAAATAATCCTTTATTATTACCTGGAGAGTCTCCCCAAACACAGAGAGAGGTCTACTGAGCTGAGCCTAAAGCTGGAAGGACTCTGTTACTAACTGGGTCTCATGCCAAAGCAAGCCAGAGATCCCACCTACTTCTCCCCAAGTTCAAACTGAAGTCGTAGATCTGGCCACTCCAGGACGAGAAAGGGCCGGAACACCCGTCGGAGAGGAGGACACGGAAGGCAGCCAGAGAGCGGCGTCAGTGAGCTTGCCTAGGCTTTGGCTTTTCTTCCTTCCTTGTTTTTGGTTGTATGTTTTGTGGAAGGACTGGATATCCTCTGCTGCCAAAGGACAGAATGCAAACGTGTCTGACCCAGCATATGGGGGACAAAGGGGATTTCAAAAAAGAGAAGTGATTAGACTTTCTCCCAAAAGGAGTAGTGCCAGGCTGCCTTAACTCTCCAGCTTGCCCATAAATCTTCACCTTGACTTAAGAAATTTCCACCTCTAGCTGTGGCTCATAAAAGATCCTTAAGTTTGACCCGCCATAGCAGTCATCTCCTTGGAGATGAAGTGAAAAGAGAGACATAGATGGAAGCTGTGGGCTTTCTGTCCTCTACAGGCCAACGGATACGTCTCCTACTTATAGAGCTGGTGCACAGAGAGCCTTCAAATGATGCTTACCCGCTGGCAATGCCACAGAGCTGTTCCTCATCTCACCAGGAGCATTAAAGATTTCAAAGTGTTTCTTGTCTGCATTATGGTGCCCCAGTACAGACTAATAAAGCTGCTACCTAGAAAGAAGTGAGGTTTCAAAAAAGAGGATGTTAGCATTCTCAGGGACTTAAAAAGTGTTGTAGGTGGATCATAAATAGGTCCCGGAATCTGATAGACTCGGGTTCCACTCCCAGCTATGTCACTTATTAACTGTGCGACCTTGGGCAAGTCTCTCACATTTAGTTCCTCTGCAAAACTGGAATAGTAAGAGTAGCCAACGATAGGGTTTCATGTGGTTTAAATTAAATCATGTGTATCAAGCGCTTAGCATTAACACTTGTTCATAAATTCTACTGTATGATTTCAAAGCACTTGCTTTTACCTACAATGTTATAAAGCCTCCTATAATAGATTAAGCTGTGAGAAGCCTTGTGTATGGAATTCTGTAAAAATTCTGTAAATACAATAGAGTAAGAATAAACAGATCTTTAGAGGAAATAGTCAAGTATGCTTTGCTTTCAACAAATTTGAACAGTTTGGGCAAGAATCAAGTATCTTAAGTCTTTTTACAGGGGCTAGATTTTTATTCAAGGGACAACCGGTTGTCATTAGATAAGGTGCTATGTACTGCATATTTGTAGCCTCCCAAAATCCTTATGTTGAAGTGCTAACCTACAATGGGATGGTGGTAGGGGGGCAGGTTTTTTGGTAATTAGGTTTGGATGAGGTCATGCGAGTGGGGAGCTCATAATGGGATTAGTGATCCCATAAGAAGAGAGAGAGACCAAAGCTCTCCCAGCCGTGTGAGGCTAAGAGAAGACAGCCGTCTGCAAACCAGGAAGTGAGTCCTTACCAGTCACTGGATCTGCCTTGATCTTGGACTTCCCAGCCTCCAGAACTATGAGAAATAAACATTTATTGCTTAAGCCGCCCAGTCTGTGGTTATGTGTTATAGCAGCTGAAGCAGACTAAGACATAAGAATTCTCGTTTTTTAGAAATCCAGTTATCTGCAGTCACCTCGCATTCTGAGATGCTACATCCTCCCTCTCCCTTAGGTATCAGCTCTGGGGCTAGTGCTCCATCCAGCCAAACCTCTAGCCCACATCTGAAGAGTTTGTCTGCTCCTGTGGGGGGCTTCTGTCTAACTCAGACAATCAAAGAATATGCGCTAAATGGAATTAAATGTCTCCATGCCGTCTGCCAGCAACATCTGCAGAGCACCCCTCTGTGGATTCTGTTGGACACTGAGACTCCTCAGTCCTGCCCATCAGACCGAGGTCTCAAATTCAGCCAGAAAGCCCAGATTCTGGTGTCAGCTTTGCCCTCAGGATGCGCATTAAAGCCTTGCTTAGCATTGAGCACTAAACACTGAACATTTGGCCATCACTTCTGGCCAAAGACCTCTCTCCCTGTTCCAGTGCCAGTCAGCCTTGGCCTTCACTGAGTGCCAGGCCTGCTGTGGCCACCAATGACTCAGTCGAAGTCACAACACAATCTGCCAGCTCCCAATCCAGGATTTCCCCTTAACTCCATGACTCTATATATTAAACAACTAGGCTTGCTTTATCTTCATTTTCTCTTTTTGCCTCTTAGAATTCTCCATGTTGAGAATGCTGACCTCTCAACATTCCATAACCCTCTTGAAAGTGACACAGCAAATATGCTGCATGCACAGTGCAAACAGAAGCTGATTTCATTTTTCCATCATCTAAAAGGCACATACGGTAATTTCTAAGCCAGCAGTAAAATCTATTTATAAAGAATGCTGATTTGTTTTCTGCACTTTCCAGCACAGAGGTTCAATTTATTTCTTTACCATAAAAAGAACCATTACTTTTTTAAAACAATCATAGTTAGTGCGTTTTAGAAATGTTTTAATTTCAAAAAAAAAAAAAAACTTGCAAATTAGAGTGTAAATAGCTTTCTTAAAATGGCCCCATTTTAGATCCAGTTTGCTGATTGACGATCTCGCTGTGCTGCAAGGCAGATGATTTCACAGTCATTGGGTGGATAATATAACGATGTTTTTATAAAGCCGTTAGTATCACTAAAACCATGATTATTATAAATGAAAGTATAAGGGGAAAAGGGAAATCTTCACTCTGACAATGCCAAATTTTGAGCCAACTCATTGCTAAAAATTGTGTTTCTGCAAGAAAAATCCTACACATTCCTTCTCTGGCCAAACCTAATAGCACTCTGAAAACATAATAATAATGGAACAGGAATTACGATGATTTTTTCGAGTACCCTGTGTTCTTGGGAATCGCTGCCTTTGTTATTAGAAGGGAAACAGCAGCACCTTGTGGACAAATAAGAAAGCAAATGGACACGTTTTGCTCAAGGAGAATCCAGTTGTTTTAAAAGTACCTTTTTTCAGGTTTGTGTAGCCCTTTCTACAACAGAAGTAGTGTCACATTTGCATTTAAAGGACAGCATAGCACTGCTTATAGAGATTCATAAGGGATCCCAACATGTATTCATGGAGGCGCATCATAGGAACATAGCTAGATGGACACTTCCTAAATGCCAAATTTGGGGAGGGGGGAAAATGAGACTGAAGACTTCTTTGAATGTACCAAAACTTAGAAGACAGACCAAAAAAATCTCTTTTTTTTTGACTGCAAGGTCAAAACTCTTTTTGCAATAATCCTTAGGTGTTATTGACCTTTTCCACTCCCATTCTCTCAGGAGCATATGCTGGAGCTTCCCAGAAGCTACCTGGCATGTGCTATCACAAGAAGCCGAATGTTGAAGCAGACAGGAGAACCAAGCTCTCTTCTAGTATGCCAGACATTAAAGATAGATGCAAAAATATAAAACAATGCCACTCCTCTCATCAATTTTGCTGTTTTCAAAAATAATTTTCTTTTCTTTTGGTGAGGAAGATTGGCCCTGAGCTAACATCTGTTGCCAATCTTCCTCTTTCTGCTTGAGGAAGATTGTCGCTGAGCTAACATCTGCGCCAATCTTCTTCTGTTTTATGTGGGATGCCACCGCAGCATGGCTTAACTAGCTGAGCTAGCTCTGCGCCCAGGATCTGAGCCTGCAAATCTCGGGCCACCAAAGAGGAGTGCATGAACTTAACTACTACACCACCAGGTCAGCCCTGAAAATAACTATTTTTAAAAATATTTTATTTATGTTAACACATAGTAGGTCTAATTTCTAACATATATTTTTAATTTCTCAGTTTTACTTTTTTTTTTTTTTGAGGAAGATTAGCCCTGAGCTAACATCCACCTCCAATTCTCCTCTTTTTGCTGAGGTAGATTGGCCCTGAGCTAACATCTGTGCCCATCTTCCTCTATTTTACACATGGGATGCCTGCCACAGCATGGCTTGACAAGTGGTGCATAGGTCCGTGCCCAGGATCCAAACTGGCAAACCTCAGGCTGCTGAAGTGGAGCTCGTAAACTTAACCACTGCACCATGAGGCCAGACCCTCAGTTTTACTGTTTAAATGATAAATATAGATAGATGTAATCCACATAAACAAAAGCTCTTTGGGCTCTTCAATAATTTTTAAGAGTATAAAGTAGTCCTGAAACCAAAAAGTTTGAGAGTTAATGCTCTGAGGCACATACTCTCTGAGGTAGCTTCCACCCACTCCATTTCTTAAAGGCAATATTTGATCAACCATCTCCCGTTCCCCTCACCCAACCCTTTTTGCAAAATCCAGAAACAATTTCCCTCCTTCTGGCCTCCTTCATACGGAGAAATTCTCATACTGTGGGCATTATTTAATGACATCTTTTATAAAGAGCTTCCTTAATATCATTAGCCAATTTGGAACGACTTTCTACCCTCCCTCTTTCTCTAAGACATACTTCGTAAATGCTCTTTCTCAGGGCACAATAGGGCCATGCTTAGAAATGCGTGAATGGAAAAAAAGGAAGCAGAAGACCCTTTGAGCCTTCTGATAAGTGAGAAAATAACGATAGACTGTGGTACAATGTCATCTATCTCAACTCAAGTCCTGTCATCTTGCTCCTCTATGTGATATATCTTCTGTGTACATTAGTCAGTGTTAGATATTGAAGTAGTAAATCCATAAAGAGTACAGTCTGGAATGTCCCCACTTGTGTCCTTAGAAGATGTGCTCGTTATGGCCTTCTTAACAATCCTGAAACTTAGGTATTTCTATTGAAAATGATTGCAAATGGTTTCTGAGATAAAAGCTACACAAGCTAGTCTTCTTTTCTGTTGGTTTCGCCTGCACACCGCCCATGGTCCCCTCCTTCTGGTATTAGCCATTATCTGAGTTACCAGATGAAGTCACTCTACGTCCTTGAGGTTTGGAGGACAAGGCTGACCCCACCCCCAGCTTCAGGAGTAAGCAGGGGGCATCAACAAAGGAACCTAGCTGAGGGGACAAGTGAGGGCTGAAATCCAGCCTGCAACTCTGCTCTCCAGGCCACGTGGCCCAATACAGAGCTGCATCTACCTAGAGGAAGGGCAGCCATTTGTTAATTCTTACAAAGGCACTGTGTGAGGAGCAGAAACCCTGGATGGGCACATGACATGGGCCTGGCCAATGAATATACTCTAACCACAGGTCAGATCAGAGATGGACATGAAATCCCAGCCAGATGTCCCAGAGTCAATCTTCTGTCTCTTATTGAAACTATTAGGAAAAGCTTTCCTTGTGGGATTGTGGAGCTTAAGCCTGGAGATGAGTGAGGGTGGCCACATTGGACCACAAAGGGGAAACCTACCTGAGAATAAAGTTAACACAGGAGAAAACAAAGCTGAGGAGCTGACTGAGCCCCTACATGCAGCCATCCTGAAGCTACACCCTGGCTTTTTCTGTTATA
The DNA here is from genome assembly GCF_037783145.1 of Equus przewalskii. Classification (NCBI taxonomy): domain Eukaryota; kingdom Metazoa; phylum Chordata; class Mammalia; order Perissodactyla; family Equidae; genus Equus; species Equus przewalskii. The sequence goes on along the minus strand of NC_091858.1, from coordinate 20,064,756 downwards.
TGAACCATAATTTCACCATTTTTTGAAATAAGCCAGTTTGAGTTTGAATTCTTTTACTTATAACCAAAGGAGTCCTACGATATTATTCTAACTGAATTTCCAAAAACAAGGTATAGGTAGATCAGTAAATGTTCTAAATGTTTTAAGTCTGATCCAAACAGTGAGGGGAAAAAAAAGAAAGGAAGGAAAGAAAATGGTGGATTAGCATCTACAGTAGTCAAGGAGGGGTCTCGATGCTACGGAGCATCAAGCAAAAAGCAGCAGAAGTTAGCTTTGTATTCAAACACACAAATTCTGCCTTGAAGCCCTCAGCCTTGTGGTTATGGAGGAAGCTATATTTCTTGGAACTGCTAAAAAGATAGAAAAGGAATCACCACTTAACCCTGGGGACCCCATCAGGGGAGCAGACTACATGGGAACGTGTCGAGTTGGTTTGAGGTATATACGTCTAGTTTCAAAGCTACAGTAATTCCAGAAACAAGAACGAAAATAATTATTTCACCTTAATGATACAATGCCTAGCCATGTTAAAAGCAAAGAGAACTTGAATAAATAGCTTTCATGGTGATGAAAGCAGACTGTTTACAAGAGAAGGGACTAGAGATACTGTTTTTCTGAAAGCATTATCTTAAGGGGAAAAATTACCTGAAAATATAAAACTATTCTATCCAATCCCATGGTAAATTAAAATGACATACAAAGTCACTTAATAAATTTATGGAGATAATTGATTGGAAACACTTTTCACAAGAGGATTTTTTTTCAGGACACTACAAGGAAAGAAAACTACAAGCCAATATGCCTGATGAATACAGATGCAAAAATTCTCAACAAAATATTATCAAACTGAATTCAACTACACATTGAAAGGATCATATAACATGATATAGTGGGATTAATCCCTGGGATGCAAGGATGCTTCAACATACTCAAATCAATAAATGTGATACACTACATTAATAGAAGGAAAGAGAAAAATTAGATAATTGTCTCAATAGAAGCAGAAAAATAATTTTACTAAATATAACATCTTTCATGATAAAATATCTCAACAAACTGGATATAGAAGGAATATACCTCACCATAATAAAGGACATATATGACAAGCCCACAGCTAATATCATATTCAATGGTCAAAGGTTGAAAACTTTTCCTCTAAGATCAGGAACAAGACAAGGGTGCCCACTCTTACCACTCCTATTAAACACAGTACTAGAAGTCCTAGCCAGAGCAATTAGGCAAGAAAAAGAAATAAAAAGCATCCAAATCAGAAAAGAAGAAGCAAAATTGTCTTTGTCTGTAGATGACATGATCTTATTCATAGGAAATCATAAAGACTCCACCAAAAACTGTTAGAACTAGTCAATTAATTCAGTAAAGCTGCAACATACTGAAATCAGTTGTACTTCTATACACTAACAACAAAATATACAAAAAAGAAAGAAAACAATACCATTCACTACAGCATCAAAAACAATAAAATACTTAGAAATAAATTTAACCAAGCAGGTGAAAGATCTATACATTGAAAACTATAAGACTTTGATCAAAGAAACTGAAGGCACAAACAAATGGAAAGATACGTTGTGTTCATGGATCAAAAGAATTAATATTGCAAAAATGGCCACACTATCCCAAAGCCATCGATAGATTCAATGCAATCTCTACCAAAATTCAAATCGCATTTTTCACAGAAATAGAACAAACAATCCCAAAATTTGTATGGAACCACAAAAGACCCCAAATAGCCAAAGAAATCCTGAGAAAGAAGAACAAAGCTAGAGACATCACACTTCCTGATTTCAAACTACATTACAAAGCTACGGTAATCAAAATAGTGTTGTACTGGCATAAACACAGACACTTAGATCAATGGTACAGAATCGAGAGCCTAGAAATAAACCCTCATATATTTGAGTTGAAAATGAAATTAATGAAGGGGTAAAGCAGCTGTTTAACTTCAAAACTGAGGAAGGCAATAGAAGGAAGAGTCATGAACTTATCTTGATTCCAGTACAATGCACTGTCTTGGGTTCTACAAACTGGTCTGATTTTTATTTTTTGTAACTTTTTGTTGTAACTCTGTGTATACATAGTGGCTGCGCAAGAAGAAACGAAATCCAGAAACATGGAATGTACCATCCCTTATCTACATTGCTATGCAAGCAAACCGTCAATAACAAACTGCTCTTGCTTTTTCTCCAACTACTCCCTACGTCAAGCCGACCTCCTCTCTGCTGCTCTACTAAAAAAGCTTCCTCAAAGGTAACCCAATTGTTCACTCAATGGCCTTCCTTCCATCCTTCAGTATTAAATAACTTCATTCTTCCTGGAGTTTCCCTTTAGTCTTGATTTCTATAAATTTACTCTAACCTTGTTCTTTCATTCTTTCTCATCCTCCTCTCTTCACTTTTTCTTTCTACCCCTTTGCTATAGACATGTTGAAGGGTTTTGTTCTTGGTCTACTGGTCTCTCTACGCTCATTCTCTCAGAACATGCATCCATTCCCTTGCTTTCAGCATCCTGTCTGTGGAGTGATGACCACCTAATAATGAGGAGGCTGGTGATAATCACAACTAACATCTACTGAGCACTGACCCTGTGGATCATAACCCCTCTACATGAAGTACACCACTAAATCCTCACAATCCTAACAGCTACTATTGTTAACCTCATTCTAAGAGATGAGGAAATGGAGGTTTTCCAAATGTCCCTAAAAAAGCCAACGTGAGCCAATGTTACGCTATAGGAAAAAGGGCAGTATTGCAAAAATATTGGAAAAGATGTTATCATAGTAGGCAAGAATACTAATCTACCAAATTATTTGTGTTGATTTTCTTTCCTGAGTCAGGTTTGAGATGGGCTCATCCTAATTCTATGGTGCCACCAGGGATCATGAGTTTAATAATATTTCCTAAGGCTCTTAAAGCCAAACTGGTCTGCATGTTTTCTACGTTACGTAAAGAGCCATGGCTCGAGTGGGTGGGTCCAGGTATCACTTGCACAATCCTCATCCCCACTGCTACACAATCATCATCCTGGAGTACCACTGTGTTCATCTCACCTCCTGCTATGAAATCCCTCTGAGCTGCTTACTGATTTCATGCAAATGCTTCAGCTACAAAATGACCCCACCTTGCCTTTCCAGTCCTAGTTCTCACCACTCTACATGCCCTGTGCTCCAACCAACAGGGCCATTCATTGCTCCTTACACAAGCCCTGTACTCTTCTGTCTCCATGCTTTTTTCCATACTGTGGCCACCACCAGACATGCCTCTCCTCCCCCATATCCATCTGTCAAAATCCTGCCCACTGTTCAATACCCTTCTCAGATGCCACTTTGACTATTAAGCTGCTCCTGATCCCTAGAACAAGACAGGAGCATCTAATTCCTGCAACATGTCACCATCATATCCTGCTCCAACATTTTGTTTGCACCTTTCTCAGGGCACTTTAATATCTACTAATAATAGCTAACATTTATGATGCACTTACTATTAGGAACTTTAGAAAGTGTTTTCCTATATTAACTTTCTTAATCTTCATCATAACCCGAGGAGGTATCATCCTATTTTATAGCTGAAGAAGCATAGACATATAGAGGTTAAATAATTTGCCCAAAGTCACCTAGCTTATAAAGAGAGTAAGGTTTGTCCACCCAGCAGTCTGTCCCCAGAAGCCACACTCTTAACTACATGCTATACTGCCTCTCACTGCACATTGTTTACTTAGATGGAGACCCTTAAGGTCAGGCCCTGAGTCACAGCATCTTTGTACCCTCCTATCACCAAGCACGGTGTCTTTGCAGAGACGGCTGATAAATAAATAAGGCACTGACTTCCAATGGCCTCCATGTTATTCCTTACCCATCCGATTTTTCTCCTCCTTTTTTTTTTACCACAACCCCCTCCTATAAAGTCACGCTCTAACCACTCACCCTCTTCATTATCCCACAGCTTAACTTCAGGCCTTAGAATCTTAACACTTTAACAGACACTCACTCAGGGTCTATTCTGAAGCAGGCATCGGGCAGGGTATAGGTGAGACAAGGATGAATAAGCCACAGTTTCTGCCCTAAAAAAGGACACAATTAAGCTATAGAATGAGAAATGCAGGATATTCAGGGCAATACAGGAAGTCATTCAAAGATGGGCTTTTGGAGGAAATGATGCCTGAATTTGTCTTAAAGGGAAAAAAAGGGGCCAAGTGAAGAGGGAAAGAGGGAGGAGAAGCATTCCAGGCAGCAGCAGCAAGCACAGAGCACTCGAACATTTCCAGTAATTTCGTGTGACTGGAACTAAGGGGACATGGGTGCCCTGGTGGGAGAAGAGGCCAGAGCATCAACAGCGTATTAAGTGATGCTACGATTTTCCCTCCAGAAAGCAATAGGCTTCCTTTAACAGATTTTAGGTAGGAGAACAACGATCAGCTCTTTCTTTAGAAAGATCCCTCAGGTAGCACCATAGAAGATGGTTTGGAATGGGGAGAAAATGGAATCAGGGAGGTGAATTATAAAACTGTCGAAGACACTGGAGCAGGCACGAGAAACATTCAAGTGACTGGGGCTGTGAAAACCTCTCCCAAGACCCACCCTAGCCAGAAAGACTGCGATCACGTGCGTTTTCAGTGTCAACCTCCACCCGAATTCCTACAGCACTTGTGAAACCTGCGGCCCAAATTTTGGCATTTAATTATCCTTCATTTTATTCCCTAATTGTTTCCGGTACATGACTGTAGTCTCCCTAGTTAAAACAGGACTATAAACTTTTATGGCATTGAAATGGCTTGTAAAGTCGTCCGAGGCCCGATAAGAACGCTCCTGGCTTCCCAGCCGCCGCCGGCCCAGACTCGGCCGCGCCGGGAGGTCCTGCCCGGTCTGCTGCTTGCAGCACGGCACCGGCAGGGCTGATGGCGTCACTTCATCCTCTGGCTGATCAAACGGTCGCCGCCTCCCGAGACCCGGCAGAAAGCTCTCTCAAGAGCGGCTCGAGACGCCAACCGCGGCTGTAAGCCCCGCCGCGTCCACCAGAGGGCGCGTCACCCCGCCTTTCCTCCGTGAGGGACGCCCTCACAGTCAAGACCGCGCAAACGATTGCTGATGTATTTCGGCCCTCTGCGGTGGCCGTAGTCCCGCACAGTAAACAGGAAGTAGGCTTCTTTATTTGGGCCTCCGCATTCGGGTGAAGAAGACCAGGGATTCCGTGGCGTGGGCTTTCAGGGAGTCCGGATTCGATCTCCCTTTTTGTGACTTCCTCGCCTTCCCTGCTCCCGTCGAGGTATTTGGTCCTGCGCCAGCTCCCGCCTCTTGCACAGAAGTGTCCCCGGAACCATGGCCGAGTACTCGTATGTGAAGTCCACTAAGCTCGTGCTCAAGGGAACCAAGGCTAAGAGGTGAGGCCGGGAGCCCGTGCGCAGACCCTTCCCTCCTTCCTGACAGGCCGCCGCCTCCCGGGAGCCGTGCGGAGCCGGCGCTGCGGCTCCCACCCTGGGCCCGGCCTCTGCCCCGGCCCCCGGCGCCTCTGCAGAGCTGGGCAGCCAGGCCGCAGGGGCGTGTCCGAGCTGTCGCGCCCTGGAAAGGGAGGAGACAGGAGAGCGAGCCCGGGAGCGCAAGTTTGGGTGCCCCGATGAGGCCTCCCTCCAGACCTCCATGGTGGGTCTGCTTTAGTTTGATGACCCGGATCATAACAATAACTTCCTTTATTGGGGATAAGTATTTTCACCATTGTCTCCCCCCCAAAAAATTCTTAATTTTTTAATGCCATATGCAGATGTGCATTTTGATAGGGATATAAACTCGAAATCCGGACTCCACCAGTTAGTAATTTGTGGCATGTTCGTTAATACCTTTGAGCTCATATTGTCTCATTTATTAGGAGGAAGTAGTGCTACTCTGAAAGGATTGTTATGAGGATTAAGTGAGATAACTTGCACGGTCAATAAGTAGAGCCAAGTGCAAGGAGGAGGTCTTGGTGATTTATGATCATTAGATTTTTAGGACAAGGTGTCTGTCCATTCATATCTCCACCCTTTTTTAACTGGTAGATTTGCTCGGAGTTGATTTTTCATACAAAGGTAGAGCATTTCCTCCCGGTCTCAGTGGTAAACAGAGTTTGGAGGACTTTGAGGTGAATTGGAAAGAGTGAAGGAGCAAAATGAAGTCACTGCTCTTAAGAGCGGGGTAGGGCCCTGGCGTCATGAGGAATTTATCCTGAATAAATCTGAACCTTTGACTGTCTGAACTTACTGGGGGGAGAGGAAGAGTTAGCTTCTGAAAACATACTTTATGAAGAAAATGCAAACAAGTGTCTTCTTATAACTATCGTAACTGTGGATCATAATTAACACACATATAGCTCTTTCTATGTACCAAGAACTGTTCGAAGCACTTGACATATTAACTTTTTTTAATCACCTTTGGAGTTTTTTTAATTACTGAGATATAATTCATATACCATAAAATTCACCCTTTTAAAGTACAATTCAGTGGTTTTTAGTAGATTCGCAAGGTTTACCACTATCTAGTTGCTGAACATTTTCCTCACCTCAAAAGGAAACCCCTTCCCCATTAAGCAGCCACTCTCCATTCCCCCCTGCCCCAGTCCCTGGCAACCACTAATCTACTTTGTGTCTATGAATTTGCCTATTCCGAGTATTTCCTGTAAATGGAACAGGCAGTCTTTTGTATCTGGCTGCTTTTACTTAGCATGACATTCTCAAGGTTCAGCCGTGTTGTAGCATGTATCAGTTCTCATTCCTTTTATGGCTGAATAATATTCCATTGTATGGATATAACACATTTTGTTTATCCCTTCATTACTTGATGGACATTGGGGTTTCCACCTTTTCACTATCATACATAATGCTGCTATGTATATTAATTTGCAAGTTTTTGTATAGACGTATGTTTTCAGTTCTCTTGAGTATATACCTAGGAGTAGAATTGTTAGGTCATAGGGTAACTTTGTTTTAACTTTTTGAGGAACCCCAACTATTTTCCAAAGCAGCTGCACCATTTTACATTCTCACCAGCAATGCATGAAGGTCCATGTTAACTCTTAATCCTCACAATAACCTTAAGAGTTGAGTGTCAGTTATGATCCTTACTTTGTAGGTAGGGAAGCTGACTCAGAGAGAGAAGTAACTTTTCCAAAAATCACAGAGCGAAGAAGTGACAGAATCAGGCTTTAAAATCAGACAGTCTGGCTCCAGTGTCTATGCTCTTAACTATAACACAGGACATACAGGATTAGAAGCAACTTCTCGATATTAGAAGTAAGAGGTACATCAATGAAGTCATTGTAAATCAATAATTTATCAATGAACGTACAGCTTAAAAGATTCCTTGTGAGACTCCATCTTGTGATATTTAACATGCAAATCAATATATCTAAACTCATCTATACAAATTACCTCCTGTAGCAAGAAGAAAAAGAACAAAGAGAAGAGAAAAAGAGAAGATGATGAAGAAACTGAACTTGATATTGTTGGTGGGTCAGTTTTCTATACTTTATTCTGAGAAAAGTTAACCTTTAAAAATATTTTCCTAGTTAGAGATAAGTGGTAAAAAGACAGTAGAAGGAGTTTATGACCTATTTGTATTTGTCTTAAAATGCTCAAGTATTGGTGACAATAGTAGATTGCTTTTATTCTCTAGCACGGTAGATGTCACTGATGCCTTTTCTTCCTTGTCAGAACAAAGCACAGGAGAGGGTAAACAGAGCTCCATGCCTTAATAGGCACCGTTAGAATACTTAATAGCCCAGAGATGCTGATGCATGATTTTAAAGGCCTGATGTAAATAAATATTATGTAACCAAATATATTTTACAAATTATTTTCTTTGAACATTTTAATTGTAGAAGCCAGTGATTTGTATATCCCTAAAAGAAATATATGCAAAAATATATTTTTGAATATATTCACAGTACAGAATAATTTTGTGTACTGTGAAATGAGTGAAAATCTTAACTAAACAGAACAGTACAACCAGAGGCACTCGCAACTAGAATATACAGCTATGTAGTGGGGGGGCTTTGGGGAGAAGAAGAAGAGGAAAAAAAAGAGGATTGGCAACAGATGTTAGCTCAGGTGCCAGTCTTTAGGGAAATAAATAAATAAACACAAGAGAATGTCAAGGTAGCCTGTAAGTGGTACTAGAAATAAACTTACCCAAACACCCTTACCCAGCCTGTTTTCCATTTAGTCCTTCTGTCCTTTCCACACCTGTACTTTAAAGCAATTTAGTTCTCTTTTAAAACTTGGTAGGTTGCATTTTGAAACCATAAATTATGGCTCCTTTACATTTTATGTGAAATGGTATAAAGCTAATATTCTAGATGATCTCGCATTTTTTTGAACTAGCAAATCAACAATTCTAAAATTAGGGTAAATATCTTGGGGCGATATCTCGGTGTGGAATTGCTGTGTCAGAGGATAGGTGAATATTTAACTATATTAAAAAAACTGCCAGAAATTTTCTAAAATATTTGCATCATTTTACACGCCCACCAAGAAAGTATTAAAAGTCTGTAATCAGTCTTTTCTCTCAGTCTGTGGTTTGACTTTTCATTTTCTTAATGGTGTTTTTTTGATAAGCAGATGTTTTTAATTTTTATAAAGCCCAATTAACTTTTTTTTCTGTTATGGCTATCACCTTATTTCTCCAATCTAAGAAATCTTTGCTTACCCCAAGGTCGCAAAGATATTCTACATTTTCTTTTAGAGGCTTCGTAGTTTTGTGGGTTGTTTTTTTTTTTTTTTCCTTGAGGCAGATTGGCCCTGAGCCAACTGCTGACAGTCCTCCTCTTTTTGCTGAGGAAGCCTGGCCCTGAGCTAACATCCGTGCCCATCTTCCTCTACTTTATATGTGGGACAGCTGCTACAGCATGGCTTGCCAAGCGGTGCCATGTCTACACCCAGGATCCAAACCGGTTTTTACACTACTGTAAATAGAATTTTAAAATTTTATTTTCCAGTTGTTTGTTGTTAGTAGATAGACGGTTGATTTCTGTATATTGACCTTGTAGCCTGTGGCATTATTAAATTCATGGGTTGTAATCTTGGTGTCCTGGTTTTGATATTGTACTGTCAGTATCAAAGTTATGCAAGATGTTACCTTTGGGAGAAAGTGAGTAAACGCTATATGAGACCTCTCTGTATTACTTCTTACAACTGCAAAATAAAAAGTTTTTAGTAAGTTACAACAACAACAACACATAAAGACCGTGTGTCAAATCTAAAATATGAATTACTGATTTTATTTTTTAGGAATCTGGTGGACAGTAACAAACTTTGGTGAAATTTCAGGAACCATAGCAATTGAAATGGATAAAGGAACTTACATACATGCACTTGACAATGGACTTTTTACACTGGGAGCTCCACATAAAGAAGGTTTGTGTCTGGTAGAAGCAAAAGAAGGGAAAAGGCCACTGACAGTATACATTTTGTATACTTGTTCACTTCGGCCAGGTTCTAACTAATCACAAGTGTATTCCAAAAGAATGAATCCATTGCATTTGACTCTTCCACTTTTTCCCTTCCACAATATTTACCACTTATTGGCAGCTCCCTCTTTCCAGTACAGCGTTTGAAAACATTCTGTATAGTTCTAGAAGAGTATTATTGGAAATCAAAAATAACATGAATAATTGAAATAATAATTGGAAAGGAAAAACCTGGTTGAGTCCAAGGTTTGAATTCCTTTATTCTTCAGACCATTTGCCAAAACTAACCTGGAGCATCGTTAACTGTGTGAAGTTTTCTCATTCCCTTTTAGCCCATCAGAGGAAGCACTAATGGGATGAAGTAATTAGAAGATAAAAAGTAGTATCTTGTGACCTGAAGGCCTTCCCTTGAATAAATTACGGCATATTTAGTTTTTTAAATATTAAGTGTTTATCTGTCTATGTACTACATTTTAAAACACAGAGAAAATATCTTGGAAGTGACTAAATAAGCATTAAGCTGACCTTTGTTATTAAGTATGGAAAACAAACGCTCTAGTTATAGGAAGATACAGTAGATCTTGATACTTTGAATGCTGTCTTACAATCATATCATAATATCGTAATGTTCTTACATTTAATTTTAAAAGAAGCTACTTTTTTAAAGCTAAGGAATATCTTTACGTGTCTATTTTTAACAGATGTCAAATTTATTTCAAAATGTTTTTTCTCCTGTAGTTGATGAGGGCCCTAGTCCTCCAGAGCAATTTACAGCTGTCAAATTGTCTGATTCCAGGTAAGCTTGAGTTGACCTACAATTAGTAATCTTTTGTTTTTTTAATTTAATTTCATTCATTAAAAAATTCTAATATCTAGCTAACTTCAGCCAACAGAATAATTTTGATTTAAAAACCAAAGCAATTTTTGAGAAGGAGATTTTTTGACATTTTTAAAATATACCATTATTTATATAACCAGCAGATATTTAGGTATTATTCAGTTACATTTGCAATAACTGTCTTTAAAAGAGAATTAAAGCTCCAGATAGAAGCATACATTATGATTTCTCGCGATATATAATACAATGCTGGAAAAAATGAAGATTAATAATGTCACAGACCAAACAAGATGTAGATTAGAAAGATTACATGAAAAACAAACATAAGATAAAACCTGGTCTGATGTTGCCATGATATATAAACACTCTGATCAGAAGTCAAGAGACCAATAGGAGGATAGAAGAAAGGAATATTGTTGAAACCAGCAGAGAATGTTAATAGTCATAAAGACCAAAAGAGTATTTTACTTATTATTTTTACAATCATTTTATAAGCTGACTGTTTTTATTCTCACAATGCAGAAGTACAGAATGATACTTTGGGTAATAGACATGGAACTTGAATTTCAGTATTATAGTAATTAGCTCCATCAATATGATAATGGTTTGTATTATATTGTCATTAACCAATAAATGAGTATAAAGTTAGTCCCCTGGCATCATGGGGATTGATAAGCTAAAATATTAGAAATCATATTTTTTTAATCACATTAAGATGATTATTTCTATACTTTCTTTGAACAGCCAATAAGTATGATGAAAGACTTTCAAAGAATAAAAGGAGAAGAAAAATCAATAAACACAAACTTCTTTACAATTGAAAATTTAAAACCTTATGAGCAAAATAAGTAGGCAAATAAGGAAAATATTTGCAAGAGCCTTAATAGGCACTGAGTTTTTACTCTTCACGTGTATGTGCAGGATTCATAACACTAAGAAAAACAGTAAAACCCTAATAGAAAAACAGACAAAGAGATCATTTAAAAACTAAAAAGGAAAAGTACAAATATCATTCTCAATAATAAAGTGCAAATTAAATAGGATGCTACTTTTCCCGTATCAGATTTTCTAATTTTTTTCATAAAAAAGGCATAATGTTAACAGATTTGTGGTAAAAAGAGATTCTCCTAATTTGAGGTGACAATGTAAGTTGATATAAATGTTTTCTGGAAAGTGGTTTGACAGTATGTAATAGGAGCTTTAAAGTTGATACCCTCTGGTCCAATAATTTCCTTTCTAGGAACATCGTCTAAGGATAGATCAGCAATTTTATGACAGAAAAGATAATAGCAGCACTATTTATAATAGCAGAAAAAATAAATTCTAATACGTCTGTAATAGAATATTGTATATCCATTAAAAGTGGTGTATTTGAAGAATAAGTAATTTGGAAAATGTTTGCTACATATAATATATAATGCTTGTATTAAAAAGCAGAATGTAAATTGTATATATAAAACTATACTGTCCAATATCATAGCCACTAGTCACACATGGCTTTTGAACCTTTGGACTATGACTAGTTTGAATTTTTACATATACACACATACACATTATTTTTATGTTCCATATTTAATTTTCTTTCAGTTTTTAACATTTATCTATTTTATTAATCTGAAGAATTGCCCTGAAATCTGGCTATGGAAAATACCTTGGTATAAATTCAGATGGACTTGTTGTTGGGCGTTCAGATGCAATTGGACCAAGAGAACAATGGGAACCAGTCTTTCAAGATGTAAGTGCTGTTACTGTTTATAAAAGCTTCCTGTCAATGTAAGAGAAAGTCTTTAACAGTCAATGAGAGTATATATTCTAAAAAAAACAAAGTATAAAGTGTAACAGTATAATGCATTAAATTGGGAAAAAACAATATGGACCCATCACCTTAAAAAGATCTCAAAAAACAGTCCAACAGAAACAGCAGTAGTGCTTCTGCTGCCCTTGGTGCTTAGATTTAGGTCTCTCTTATTTTCCATTAAAGAACCAGGACTCCTCCAAGGGTAACAAATTTTATTTCTTGGGGCAGGAAAACAGTTCAGGATTATCTTTTTCTTAGCAGAAATTATGGATGCTTTCAAAAACATTAAAGACGATGGTAAGAGGACAATGGAGCAAGCTTAAGGGGCTGGCCACTGGCCAGGTTGTGACAATTTGTACATAAAGTAATAAGTAATGATAATAATGGTTCATTGAAATCAATTTAGTCTATAAATGTCTTTGTGTTCATAATGAAACTCAAAGAGAACAGCAAATAGTGTACAAAAAGAGTTTTATTACAAAAGAAGGAGGAAGATAATATATTGATTTTTATTAATTTTAGTAAGTAGGCAATTTGCAGTATATGGGCATTTCTTTTGTTAGGTCTATGTCTGTTTATTCAGAATACATAAGTCCTTTTTCTATTTGTGTAAGCAATAAGATTGAACAAAAATATACGAGAGCTAAACAATCTCCTGAAAGTTGATGCTATTATCAAAGAAGGACCATAGGCACCAGTGGAAGCGGAGTCCAGTAGTTGCATAGCATCACGTCAGTGGTCATATACAATAACGAATTCAAAATAGGATCCAACAGTGTTTTCCAAGATGATAAATTAGCCAAGCATCGCCCCAAAAAGAGGAATTACTTACACTCATTCCTTCATCCCCTAGGATAAAAATCTCTGGGTCAATAACTTTCAAACTTTTTTGACCCCAGTCCAGTGAGAATGACATTTTTACATTGCAGCCCAGTACACACATATGTGTAACCAAAGCAAGAGCTGTACTTAACAATACTGATCTGTGTGTTGTGCACTCTGGTATTTTCTATTCTATTTTACCTCTTTTCTGTCTTTTTTTCCCAGTACTGGTGAGTACCCACTAATTGATTTTATGAACCTCTAATGGGTTGTAACCCCTTCTAGATGACCCTACCAATATGATGAGATAGTTAGAATAAAAATTCTATCAACAGAAAAAGCCAGTATATCATAAGACCAGGATGATGAGTCAGATACCACTACTCACACAACTTCAGGAAGTTCATTTCACTTTATTTTGGGGGGAAAAACACTACGTTTTAAAAATTTAAATTTAGGGCCAGCCCAGTGGCACAGCAGTTAAGTTCACATGTTCCACTTTGGTGGCCCAGGGTTCGCTGGTTCAGATCCCTAGTGCAGACCCACGCACTGCTTGTCAAGCCATGCTGTGGCATGTGTACCACATAAAATAGAGGAAGATGGGCACGACGTTACCTCAGGGCCAGTCTTCCTCAGCAAAAAGAGGAGGATCGGTGGCAGATGTTAGCTCAGGGCTAATCTTCCTCAAAAAAAAAAAAAAGAAAAAAATTTAAATTTAAATGAAAGAGAGGCTTAAAAGCCCCTGATGTAACAAGTAAAACTTTATTGCAAAAAGGGACTCAGCCGTGGATCAGCAGCACAGGTTAAATCACCCTGGACTGTACACCGTATCCGGCTCACCGAGAGCTGTCCAGGTGACAGAAAACCCAGCCCGTGTCACCTCGGAGTAGAAATTCAATCAAATCCATGTGATTAGCACCTTTGTAACTGGATATGATAGAAGGTTGTGAATACGTCTTGTAATGATTGTGAATATTTTGTCTGATGTTTAAGGTATTCAGAATTTTCCAGAAGAATCAACCATGTACAAGTTATAATTAAACCTTATATTTGTTAAGAGAATTTAATCAAGTCTATAATCTTTATTTAGATACACAAGAAAATTAGTTTTCAAAGGTTTATTAGAATCAGTATAATACACTGAGCATTAAACAACTAAAAAGAGTATGACTGTTTCTTTCCACATACAGAAGTCCCTCAGACATTGATTCTTAGAGTTCTGAGCAGTAAATTCAAAAGTACCTAAAGCTAACTTATATCTGATATATTTTTAAATTTTCTAATTATGGAGAAAAATTTTACTTAAAACACTACTGGGTAATTATTTCACATTGTAATTTTTTATTGTCTTTAAAGCTAATTATTTTTCACACTGAACTAAATCATTTATATCTTCAATAGAACTTTAAGGCCAAAGGAAACAATTCTATTTCATCTAGTTAGAATTTAGTCCTACTAAATAGAATATACTAAAAATATTTATTGGGATTACCTTTGAGTAGTAAGATTATAGGTGATTTTGGTTTTCTTTTCTATAGTTTTTTTATTTTTCAGGTTTTCTCCAGATTCTTTTTCCTGATGACTTAGACGCAGGAGGAAAATTAATTTAGTCTGAAGACTTAAGAATTCTTTTGCAGCCAGTCTCATAACTGTTTTTGTTGCTATTATTTTATTTAGGGGAAAATGGCGTTATTGGCCTCAAATAGCTGCTTTATTAGATGCAATGAAGCCGGTGATATAGAAGCAAAAAGTAAAACGGCAGGAGAAGAAGAAATGATAAAGGTAATCATGGCATTTTTTCTATAGACTAATACATGACACACATATGATGTGCCTACATCTCGTTAAAATGTTGAATTTTACTATCACTTTAAAGATTTAGTTCAAAACTTTTCATACTATGCTTCAAGTAAGCTTTATTTTTAATTATAAATCCCATAACTGAGGGCTTGTTTGCACCATGTGGTAGAGAAATTACTGCATTTAAGAGCTACTTTGCTATTATCTCCATGTATTAGTATCTTTTTCTGAGTAGTTTTATATGCTTTTTAAGCTGAAGTTTTCTTTTTTTCTTGCCTGCATTTTAAAATTTAATTTTTTAAATAGATGATATGTTCACATGGTTCAGAATTTTTAAAAAATAAGCATATAAATGTAAGAATGTCTCCCGTCTTTCTATTGCCTTCTAGAGTTTCTTTATGCAAATGTGAATGTTTGTAATTTTCTAGCCCTTTACACTAAGGTTAACCTCCTGTACACTCTCCTTTAGACCTCAGTTATTTTCCTTACATTGCATCTTGAAGATTTTCCCTTATCGTTGTGTAAAAAGGTTTCTCTCTCTTTTTTTTAACAGCTACATAATATTGCATTTTAGAGATGTGCCACAATTTATTTAATCAGTTCCTTATAATGGAAGTTTAGGTTATTTCCAGTCTTTTGCTTTCACATACAGTGCTGCAGCACAGAACTTTCAATCTGCGTCGTTTTGTAGGTATGCAAGCACACCTGAGGGTAAATCCCCAGAAGGAGAATTACAGGGTCAAAGGGTGTGCGCGTTTTTCATGCCCTGAGATACTGCCGGATTGCCCTCCGCAGGGGTTGTGCTCACTTACACTCCCACCAGCGTGTGTGAGAAAGTTACTAGGTTGTTTTGAGTTTGTTTAATATTTGAGCATCTGTGTCACTAGTCACTATATAAAGTATATAAAAGTAATAGCAGAACTTTCAGAGCTTTAGCCCTCAAATTCTGGATCTTTTGATGAATAAGTAAAAGTCTTCTTTACGTGAGGAAAAACATGAAGCACATAAAACAAATGTTTTTTAATTTGATATCAGTCATTAAGCTGGAAATAAAAATTCCTTATTCCAAGGTAAATTCCCTATTCTTATTCTTTGTTTCACTTTGTTGTGAAAGTTGTAGAGACATCTCTATATCAAGGTGAAATTCTAATTAAAATTTCCAAGTAGATAAATCAGGTAGTATCTTAACTGGAATTTGATGAGGCCTTAAGGCTTAATTTTTTAGGCTTGCAGAAGTCACTTGATCTTTAATGAAAACATACGCTAAGATGAGTCTACAGAATAACTGCCATCTTCTTGATGCATAATTTTTCTTTTTCTTGGCATCCATCCCAGTACGGACCATTCTACTAACCTCACCTAATTTCTCTGTTGGAGAGTCAGAGGTGCTGGCTGGTCTGATCCAGATTTGCTGTGTGTAATGCATTAGGGAGGGCTAGAGTGGAGGGCTCAAAGAAATGGGGGAGAAATGCCTTTTCTAAAGGGGCCTTAATCCTTAAAAATAAAGCATAAAAATCTGTTACATTTTACTCTGCTACCAGCATAATTTAACAGCATCTATCAAGTATCTGTACATGCCTTGTGTTAAATTCCATGTCATGTGTTTGATTTTATTTTTAAAATGTTCTCAATTTTCATAATACTCAGTTTTTACACTCTTAGTATTCTTTTTTACCTTGAAAAATATTGCTGGTCTTTTTAAATGATATACCAGTAACTCTTTATTTCGTCATTTGGAAATAGCAAATGACTGATGGAGAAAGAAATAGTACTGTAGACAACACAGGAATTAGAAATTTCAATATGTCTTCCATAGATTTCTCAAAAGGCCAGGCTCAAATAATTTCAGTCTAAAACTTAGATATTCTTTTGTTTCATTTTGAAAAGCATTAGTCATAATAGTTTTCAATTATGTAAACTAAAGCAAGTTGCTGCAGGCGCTGTACTGAACGCAGCGCATGCATCATCATCTTTTTTCTTTTCCTTTTTTTTTTTTTGCTGAGGAGGATTCACCCTAAGCAAACATCTGTGCCAGTCTTCCTCTATTTTGTATGCCCGGGAACCGAACCCGGGCCACCAAAGTAGAGCATGCCAAACTTAACCACTAGGCCACGGGGCCAGCCCCCACATCGCTGTCTTTATTCTTCATGATGTTGCTGTCAGAAAGCTGTTGTTAGCTTAACTTTACAGACAGGAAACAGCCTTCACCCTCCTCACATCCTCACTGTTTTGATCAGTCACTTCTTGAAAGTCACACAGCTAGATATGGTAGAGACAGGATGTGTCCCCAGGCTGACGTGACTCTGGAAACTACTCTTGCATTCCACTCCACGCTGCTTCTCAGGAAACAGATCATGAGAAAAATGCTGATGGATTTCTGACTTGCCTATTTTAAATTGTATTTATTTATATTTAATTTTATTGTATCATGTTTTAATTATTTCTCATCTGGATTACATTACAAAAGCATGATTATTGAAGACAAACCATGCAAATGCAGTACTTTGCACTTCTACAGAAAAAAAGCCACTGTGCTTATTTATCATTAATTACAACCATTTTTATGTGCAGTAACTGGCACGTTTCCCTCGGTCTGTTGTGTTAGTCAGGCACCTGGAAGTTCTGAGCAGTGATGGTCCGGCACTCTTTCCACTTAGCCTCTTGCATCTCAGGCTCTGCCAGTCCATGTCAGGCATCCGCCATTCTGGCCTGGCTTCATCTACTAGAACACCTTCCCTCCTGCCACAAATAGTATTGTGTACTGTCACAGGCCCTGGCCAGGAATTTCCCCAGGTCTTCTAGAACTCCTCTAACCAGAATGGTTGCACACATATCACTTGGCGCTCTGGTTGTTGGTCACCACTTTCTAAGCTCTTGGAGCTACAGAGACCACTTTGGAGACATGGGTCCTTTGGGTTGCAGGTTGCCAGTTCCACGGGCCTGAATTTTTTCCCCCTTCTTTGCCCCACTCACCTGATCCTAATTGCTGTATCTCTCTCAATTAATTTATGGCGTGTGATAGTAAATATCTGTCAAAACTTAAAGAGGATATAAGGAGTATTTGAAAGGGGTGGATTCCAATTAGGTAAAAACAAATTCTGTTATGTTAAAAGTTTGAATGTATTTGGTAGTAGCCCATGCAGAGTAAAATAGCGGCTATCTTAAACTTTCAATGTTATAAAATAAACACTGCCAGGGGTAATTTGATCCCACTGTATTTACTCTGAGGACAAAGTTAAATTATTGCCTAATTGCTCAGCAGGATCTGATCTGTAAAATGTTTTTCAAATAATTTTCTCTTTAGTGTTTCTGATGCACCGGCTCTAGAGAAACATATAATGGCAGTTATTTACATAAATTATATGTATATAAATGAAAACATATCTAGAACCTGTCTTTTTCTGAATCCCATTGCTATGTTAATTGTTTTCCTCTTTTGCATAAGAAATCAGCTAGAATGTTCTTGTGTACTAAGTGGGAAAGGGGGAAGATAAACGTGTAACCTGTTGGATTCACATCTCCACTGCCCAGATTAGATCCTGTGCTGAAAGAGAAACTAAGAAAAAAGATGATATTCCAGAAGAAGACAAAGGAAATGTTAAACAGTGTGAAATCAATTACGTGTACGTATTCTTTTCCTTATAGATCTGCAGATTTGTCAGTGAAGCGCTCCTCAAGGCACCTAAAATAAAAAACCTGAGCGACAAGGAGAGGCAACATAATGGAGACTCTAGGGCAGAGCGCTGAGCTGAATGCTGTTCTTTTTTAGGGCTTCAGTTTTCCAATTTTCCTGCTAGCTTTCAAAGCTGAAGTCACTCGGGTTAGTTCTCCCTCTTCACTAATAGAATGGCTGTAACCTGTCAGTACATTGATGCCAACCAAATGCTGTTCCATAGCCAGGACACGGGCTCCAGCCAGCGTTCCCGGGAGAAGTGGGGCTCAAAGAAATACAATTAGATTTTTTTTAAGTAAATGAAAACCTTTTAAAATATTTGTAAGTTCATCAGTAAACATGTATAACCAAAGCTTGAGATATTTTTTAAGAAAGACATTTTCTTAACAGAAAGAAATTTCAGAGCTTCCAAGACCACAAACTTAAAATAAGTAAAGAAGACAGTAAAATTCTTAAAAAGGCCCGGAAAGATGGATTTCTGCACGAAACGCTTCTGGACAGGTAGGGATATTTTTACTTATTTCTAACTATTTTCAGTAGCCAATAGAAATGGCATAGATAAAACCAGTGTTCTTTTTAAATTACTATAGTTTTCTCAAATTTTTCTCTTTCTTTCTAATTTGTGAACATAGTAGTAATATTACCTGAAAAAGACATCGTAAGTCTGGGAAAAGATCACCAGAAAGGAATGTCTAAAAATTGCCAGATTCTAAGTACTTATATATTTTGTTGTAAGAAATTCAGGTTTGACTGAACCTACTTCATAACTTTACTTACCATCATCTTTTTGTAACTATTAGAACGAGGGCTGGAAAGTAGTAGTTTGACTAATTTCAAAATTCTGTGGATTCCATTGTAGTAGTACAGGTTCCTAAAAATGAGATAAAAATAGACCAGTTTAAAAAAACTGAAATATAAAAGTTAAATGAAATTGAAGCACTTGTATTAAGCTAGATTCAGAAGTGTGCAAGATATTTAACATAGCACATTATTAATATTTATTTATTACTATTCCTATTTAGGTAAGTAATTTCCTAGATTTACAACAGAAAAAAATGGTTAGAGAGGTTTAGCTATGAGTTTACAGCTGTACATCAAATAAGTGCCAGATTGAAAGAGAATTTGGTGAACTCTTGTCACTCATTCAAGTCCTGTGTTGCAAAATTAATCTTAAAACCTGTCTTCACATTGCTTGAGAAAGACAATGCTTAATCATTTATTTCTTGTTAATTAGGATTTTCCCGTTGATCAAGTTGTTACCTAAAGTCAGTAAATGATGTAAGAATTTTTTATAGCTGAGCAAATTAGCGTGTATCTAGCGCTAAGAAATAAAGAATGCTATATAAAAAATAATCAGGATATAGACTCAAAAGAAATAGAATAAAGTCTATGCCCTGTAACTTTTATCACCTACAAAAATATATCGCCGCTCGATTAAATAGAAGTTTAGGGCATGCTTAAATTCAGAGGTAATTAAAATTGCTATTGTGAATTGAAAAAGCCCTTAGGCAACATTTGTTAAAGATTAGGAAAAGATTTTCATAAGAATAGAACTCATTTACTGTGAAACATAGAATTAAACAGTAAAATTTTAATTATTTTAATATAAGTGGTGTGGTAATATAATAACCAAAATTGAGAACACAATTTTTAAGCATGAGTTTATATTTAGTAGCAGTTGACTATATGGCGTGTTTTCATAGATTAATTTTTATTATTTGTCTTTGTTTAAACAGGAGAGCCAAATTGAAAGCTGATAGATACTGCAAATGACCAGGCCTTCTGTTTCTGTCTTCCTCTTGTTTTTTTCTGAATAAAATAATCAGTGGCAGTGTTTTTCCAGAGTTCTTGGGCTGTTATGGAATTATTGCTGAACTAGTAGCTGGTTTAACCAAAATTAATCAAGTTGAACCAAGATTCTCCATGGATGTACTTTTTAGTTAATGAAACTTAGAGTGCACACTCAAAGTTTCACAGCATTTTGTTTCTTTTCTGGATTTCCTGTCGTAAAGCATGAGGTGCTCCTCTACGAAACTGGTGTTGGTTGTGCACCTTGTGGAGTCCATCCTGTTGCTTTACAGCCTTACTTTGCATTATGAATACAGCAGATGCTACTCAGTCCCTTTAAAAGGAACTTCGAAACTCCCAATGAGGTCAGTCACCAAGGCTTTGACTCTCTTAAATATTGCCTGAGTCACACAAGCCAAACAGAGAAGAGAACAAGGGGGCTGGGCAGAGAGAAAACTATCAGGTGTTAGGCAGTGGAATGGGAACAGGAAACATTACAAAAGAGCAAACAGGCTCAGAACAGAGGAGACAGTCCTTAGGACAGTTTAGCAACAATGGATGTGTGGAATGCTTTCATCCTCACTTGTGGGATGGGATGGGGCCTGTTAAAGAGGGTCAGATGCCAGGCGATGCGGAGGCAGTTTTACTCCTAGCCCGTCTCTCTCTGAGATCCTGAACACAGTATTCCAGATGTCATCGAACCCCATGAGTGTTCCAGATCCAAGTTGTGTATCAGATGCCTGGACTTCACCAAACTTCAGAAGGACTGAGATTGGCTGAGGCATCTGGATGTTTTTACAGTTCCACATTGATTCTGATGCACACCCTGGATTGAGACCTGGCCTAAGCTGCCAGGGCTTGTTAGATCTTAGCCTTTATTCCATCTGTCACCACTCTAGAGTTATATGGCCCCTCTGTAGCAAGGCAGCTAAGCTGCCAATATCAACCTTATAAAGGAGCTCCTGGGGGCCGGCCCAGTGGTGTAGCGGTTAGGTTCACGTAATCCACTTCGGTGGCCCAGATTTTGCAGGTTTGGATCCCAACTGTGGACCTACACACTGCTCATCAAGCCACGCTGTGGCAGCATCCCACATACAAGGTGGAGGAAGATTGGCATGGATGTTAGCTCAGGGACAATCTTCCTCAAGCAAAAAGAGGAAGATTGGCAACAGATGTTAGCTCAGGGCCAAGCTTCCTCACCAAAAAAAATAAAGGAGCTCCTGCTGTAGATCTTGCCCTGACTTAGCACCCCAGTTCCAATAGCTGGGCATTCCCCCATCTCCTGTTCTCCTTCTTCTGATCCTTCGATTAGGAGCACACTTCCTACTGTGAGCCTCCAAAGCTGTGGTTCTCAACCAGGGGCTATTTTGCCTCCCAGGGGACATTTTGCAATGTCAAGACACTTTTGGTTGTCACATCTGGGAGAGGGGGTGCTACTGGCATCTAGAAGGTTAGAGACTAGGGATGCTGCTAGACACCCTACAATGCACAGGACAGCAGCCCCCCCACAACAAAGAATTATCCAGCCCCGAATGCCAATAGTGCCAAGGTTGGGAAACCTGCTCTGTGACTTCGTCTGTTCCTTCTACCAGCTCCCCAAGCCTTAAAAATAAACAGTAGTTCAAATTTATATACATAAGAATCACCTAGGATACCTGTAGGTTTCCAAGACCAGTCCTCAGAGGTGCAGGCTTAGCAAGTCTAGAATTGGACCCCCGAACTGACATTTTAACAAGCACTCCAGGTAATTCTGACACAAGTGACCTGAACCATGTTGAGAAACACTACCCTCAAGAGATTGATCTCTTGCCTCCAACACTGCTTGGTACCTGAGACCATCTGCCAGATAACTGATTGCCGTGGAGCAAACATTCTGCCTGCCTGAATTTCTGAACATGGAGTGTTCCTGCATTTCCTGTCACCATGCTCACCCTCCTGTTCCCCCAGTTCGTGCCCCCATTCCAAAGAGCAGAACTAATCACAGGTCCTGGCAATTAGGAACCTACAGACTAAAAATATGCGTTGCCTGCCCTCATAGAGTGTATATGCTAGTCAAGGAGGACAACGATTCCCCTGATTTTCCGAGTCTAGTAATCTTAGCAAAAAGGTTATATACAGTAAAAGCACTAACCAAAGAAAAAGCTCCCCCACACAACTCATTTTTCAGATTAGATAATTTCCATTTTTCTATCTTCAAGTTCACTGACTCTTTTACCATCTCTGACCAGCTGCTAAACTCATCTGGTGATTTTTTAATTTCAGACACTTTCACTTCCAGAATCCATTTGATCCTATTATTGTTGTCATAGCTTCTTTTTCTCTGCTGAAATTTCCTATCCATTCATTACAAGGTTTTTGGGGGGGGGGGGGGGGCAGGCGTTGTTTTTGTTTTGGGGCAGAGTTATAACAGCTACTTTGAGAATCCTTGTCTACTAACTCCAATCTCTGGGTCACCTTGGGGTTGCTCTCCACTGATTGCCTTTGCTTTGGAGTATGTTTCTTCATATGTCTGATACTAGATTGTATCCTAACCATTGTGAATAACACATTATAGAAACTGGATTTTATTTTGGTCCTCTGAAGAATTTTTAATTTTTTGTTTAGCAGGCAGTTAACTTGGTTGATCTCAAGCTCCAAATTCTGGATCCCTGGCACTGGGCCCCCACAGCTGAAATCTGTTTTAGCTGGCTGCTTGAAGTCTGCCTAAGGGGCTGCCATTCAGAGATCAGTGAGAGATGTGGGCCCTGCGGCTGCCCTCTGTGGCTCTCTCCTTTCAGGATTTCCCCCTCGCTTTCTAGATTCTTTGGTCACTCTGAACTCTGCTTCCTCAATTAGTGAGACTTAAGGATTTTTTATGAATTTTAATTACTCTTAGTGGCGCTGCCTGGGCCTGCCCTAAATCAAGAAGATGTTAGAAATACAATTCCCTTCTTTCTGGAGTTAACTCCCTTCTGGTGTCTGTGCTTTTGGTCACACTCCATTGCCTTTAGATAGCTCTTAATATTTTGTTCAAAGTTTAGTTTTCAGTGTGTGAGAGGATTAATCTAGTACACCTACTCCACCATGACCTGTTCAAACTCTGATTGGTCCCTTGCCCTTTCCCCCTCAAATTAAGAACCTGCCTAGGCTTTCTTAGATACAGACACAAAACTCTGCACATCCTACGGGAAGAAGTTAATAAAGAAATCGTTAAAATAAGTACATTCATACATCTCAAAATAGGACTGAATTCCTAAAATGGGCTCATCGAATCAGATGACCTAGCACCCTCCTGAATACTATGGAGTTCCTGGGTCAGCCCTAGTGTGGACGCTGATCCGTCCATGGCGTCAACTCACTATTGCAGGGATTATATTTACTCAGTTATTCTAAACTCTTAGGACACAGAAGAACATATTATAATATGCTGGCTAAATAGCATATTTTATTAACCAAGTTATTATGATGATAGCTTTCATGAGTGGAACGGGAAAACATGGAAAATGTCCTCTTCATCATACTGTTCTTTTACAGTATTATCATGATAATATTAGCCTGAGGGCCTTACTGCAGGTAAGCTCCTTAGTATTTTCAGGCTCACACATGTTGAAATCCATTTCATTTCATGAAAAGAGTAGAAACAAAATGAGAAAAAGAATAATTTCATACCTTTATTTCCCCTTTCCTCACTGACCTATTTACCAATTTTTTAATAAGTGCACGTTTCATTAAGGGAACTTGATGGTGTTAAGGCAGGTTTTGCTTTTGGACATTTCTTGTGTATTATACCCCAGGAAAATCCCTGGCACTATTTGGTGTTTTCTGGTTAATTTTATGCCACTAGGAGACTCCTCTTAATATGATTGAAGCTTATTTTCTATGATGGAGAAACAACATGCGTTCTTTCCATTTAGCCTTGTGTTTCAACACTGCCTTTGTATTTCATAAAGAATAGATTTCCTTTTCAGGGTGCATAGCGAGGACTTTTAAATTAAAATCTGTGGGTGTTTATTTTTCTTAGTGTTTTGCAGATCTAATGAGGTTTGGCAATCCTGTTCCGAGTGCTGCTAGTAGAGAAAAAAGGGTGTAGCACTACTCCTGAGTACTTATTTTTTCATCAAGCAGTTTCCTAATTCCGGTCCTTAGATACAAAGTGGAATTGCAAGGAAGAGAGCCAAGAAAACAAAGCACCTATTCCTTTAGAAAGGTGGAAACTTAAATATAAGTAAACTCTAAGGTAAGAATCAAGTCATGACTTCCAAGCTTGGTTCCCTGACTGCCACCTGACAGACACGTAGAACATGGATGGCTGCAGTCATCCACACAGAAAGAATGAAAAGAGACAACACTTTCAGTGTCGAATGTCTCATTCATTCTTTTTATTATCTCTTAAGTTTGTATTACTAAGCAGTGTTCCCTATTTTCTTATTCTCCCGCTAAATATATTCCCCCAAGGCATTTTTTTTTCCTGATACCAGGAAAAACTCAGGAATATATCCAGGTTCAGGAAAACTTAAAGTTAAGATACTAGTTTAGCCAACCACCAGCACTCCTTCAGTCTGATGCCACCTGCGTATGCAAAAGGCTTTCTAAAGTGTGGTGACTTGTTTGGAAATGACCAGTGGCCCGTAGATCCTAGCTGACATCAGCTTAAAGCACAGTAGCCCCAATTGTTTGAATGTATCCCTTCCTATTGTTTAGGCAAATAATTTCCCCAATTGCCTACAGAAACAACTCTCTTGCATGTTCCCTTGTTCTTCATTTTTAGCCCAAAAGTCCTCCCTAGAAGGCTTTCTATGTATCCCATCACTGCCTCTTCAGTCTCTTCCACCTCTCCACCCATCATCACCAACTTTTCTTTATCCATGTCCCTTTTACTTCCATAGCCTCCTTCCACACCCGTGTGCTCCCTCCACAATGCAGAAACACAGGCAAAGACTTAAGCATTTAGCAGAATGCTAAAAATTTCCTCTCAACTCTCCCATGAAAATGCACCTTCTGTTTTTTTCAAGCTGAATTCAGCTCTCGTTCCATGCACTCAGAGTTAGAGAATCCTATACCATGGCCCCAAGAACCAGTTTTGAAACTCCCCATTCTCCCCACCCATCCACTCAGTCAGGCCTTGAAGTACATACCATCCACACCCGTTGCCATTGCAGTTCTGCATTGCTCTCCACTGCAGTGTCCTTGACCCGCCCAAAACCTGGCTCATCCGTCTTTCTCTTCACTGAGTCTGCCGTCCTTGGTTTCACTGACTTCAGCATCCACACTATTGTGGTCTTACATTCAAATGCCTTAAAAATTCTGTCACCTCAGCTCAGCTCATCGTTCAGTCCAGTTTAAATAAACTGCAGACCAGCTAGCTTAGACATTTTGCCTTTGCTCCACCTTCTTCCTAGCTTGGAAACCCTCATCTCGAACTCCGAAAGACCCCCTTGGAGCATGACTTCCTCCCTTTACCTGGTGTGCTTTCCTTTTAAAAAGCTTTGAAACGTACTTCCTCGGTTCCGAGCCCTCTCAATTACTATTACATTTCATTTTCTTGCAGTTAGTGTGTTATTTCTAAGCCTAATAAATTATTTTATTTTTAATACATTATATTATGTTATAGTTATCGAGTTCATAGAATACAGTGTCATTTTTTAATCCAATACTAATATTTTCTTATATCACAAATATATTACCTCTAAGAAATTCCACATCTTGCCCTGTTCCAACTGTAATCAGGATCCTCAGTTTTCTCTTTAATATTACAAAACTACTGATCAATTTGCCATATGGTGTAAATAAGAAAAGAGGGATGAAAAGTCATCTTACACATCTGAGAAGACATTTCCTATTCTTCCTTCTGCTCCCCCCCCCCTTTCTTGCAACTCACATGCAGGACTTGGCGGTGTTGATAAACCTACCATTTAACTACAGAGAGTCACAAACTAGTAAGTACTAAATGCACGGACTTCTGTCTTTCTTCTTTCCCGGGATTTCTCATCTCACTCATATCAAACCCAGGAGAAGTGGGGCAGTTTTACCTTGATTGTACAAACCCAGGGCTTCCAGGTATGGCAGATTAGATACCATGAATGGCATGCCTTATTAAAACAATTAATACACTGGATCAAATATGGTTAAATAACTTTAAATACCACTCATCTACACACAAAAGAAAGGAACCTATAGATACCAAACAAAGGGAAAGCAGGACTCCTCAGGGGCAAATGAGTAGCAAAGCTGGCTGAAAGTTTCTGCTGAATCCTGCAGACTTTGAGCTTTTGTTTTGACAAGTTCCCAGTGTGGGAGGGAAGAGCCTGGACTCAGCCAGGGGGGAAACTATGACCACAAAGGGCTATACCTTCAGGGGAACAGTGAAGGAGAAATAAATCTTATTGCACAGAAGGGGATAACGAAGAAATGTTTTGTCTTCTTCTTGGCACTGAGTGGAGGGGAAGGGAAAAAAGTCTTCCCTGGGATGTAACCACAAGCTACCTTCAAGTGGGTTTGTGACCCAAAATCACATTACCTCTGATTTAAAAAGAAAAAAAAACTCAAGGAGAGAATTCAATTTAAAATTGTCTCAATTGGTTCTGCTTTTCTGACCTTAAAATAAATCCTACCAAAAAAATTTTAAAGGTAATAAGCAGCTCATAATCAAAACTAAAAATACACACAGAAACAAGGCACCACTAGTGAGAACCAGGAGAAATAAAAAATAAAACATGTTAAATGTGGAATATTAAAATTACTTCATATGTTTAAAGAAATAAAACTTAAGCTGGGATATAGACAGGAAATATGAGATTATAAAAAGACTAGGCAGATTTTAATGAAAAAATAAGAACTTCAAAAAATAACAATTAAAAATTCAATGGATGGATTAAACATAAGATTAAACACAGCCAAAGAAAGAATTAATGACCTAGAAGATATCTGAATTAATGATCCCAAACACAGCTCACAGAGACAAGGAGATGGAATATACGATGAAATAAAGGTCAAGAGACACAGAGAACATGATGAGAATGTCTAATATATGCCCAACTGAAGTAGAAAAAGGAGATAATAAAACAGTGGGAAAGAGGTAATAATGGTAACAACCGAGAGTTATTCAGACATCAGATCTTGGAATCCCAGCGAATCCCAAGTATGATAAGCAAAAATATACACAAACACCTTATGGTGAAACTGCAGAGCTACATAGAAAAAGTTTCATCTTAAAAGCATCCAGAAAGAGTGATTACACGCAAAAATACAGCAATTCAGCTGATTGCTGGCTTCTCACCAGCAGCTATGAAGCCAAAAGAGTATCTTCCATGAGCTGAGAGAAAACAATTGTCAACCTAGAATGCTACATAGTCATGTGCTGCGTAATGACATTTCAGTCAACAACAGACCACCTATATGATGGTGGTCCCATAAAATTAGTACCATATAGCCTAGGTGTGTAGTAGGCTATACCATCCAAGTGTGTTAAGTATACTCTATGATGTTTGCACAATTACAAAATTGCCTGATGACGCATTTCTCATAATGTATCCCCACTGTTAAGTGACTCATGACTGCACTCTGTGGAACTATCTTTCAAGAGTAAGACAAAAGGGGGCCAGCCCAGTGGCGTAGTGCTTAAGTTCACACACTCCACTTCAGTGGCCCGGGGTTTGCAGGTTCAGATCCTGGGCGTGGACCTGCACACCACTCATCAAGCCATGCTGTGGCAGCACCCCACGTATAAAATAGAGGAAGATTGCTACAGATGTTAGCCCAGTGACAATCTTCCTCAAGCAAAAAGAGGAAGATTGGCAACAGATGTTAGCCCAGGGCCAATCTTCCTCACCAAAAAAAAAAAAAAAAAAAAAGACAGAAAGCACTAAGGCAAAATAAACACATTGTTGACAGATAAAACTTGAGAGAGTTTATCACCAATAGATCATCATTAAAAGAAATTATAAAAGATAAAGTCTCAGCAGAGGAAAAATGATCCCAGAGAGAAGGTCAGAGATGCAAGAAGAAATGTTAAGCAAAGATATTGAAAATAATAGGCAAAGCTAGGCAAAACTGACTGTATACAAAAGAATAATAATAATGCTTAATTTGTACAAGGGATGTTAAAACAAAAATAACATAATTGGTAGATGTTGAGGGGGGGGTGGGTGTTGAACTTAAACCATTACAAGGTCTTCAATTTGTTCAAGGAGAGAAAAAAATGTTGGTTAACTTTAGACTCTGTTAAGTAGGCAAATTAAAATATTTAGGGTACCCACTTAAAGAAGAGACAAAGAGCATACATCATCCAACGAGCAGAGGGAAAAATATTAACCCAAAGACAGCAAAACAGAAGAAAAAATAGGGGGGAATCACATAATATAATGACAGAAAGAAATGTAAAATATTAGTCATCATAATGAATGTAAATAAGCCAAGTGCCCCCAAATTTTTTAATTGGATTTTTAAGTATTGAGCAAAAAGTGTTTAAAGAGACATAAGAATTAAGAAAATCAATGAATGGAAAAAAGATATTTTTTTAAAAAGTGTTATAGCTACGTTAGTTACAAGTTCAAAACAAAAGGAATTATTGGAAATAAATCGAGTTACCATATAATGATAAAAGAGTCATTTCACTATGAAGATAAAACAATTCTAAACTTCTATGCATCTAATAACCACCTCAAAATATATAAGCAAAAATTGAGAACAACAAGGAGAAACTGGCAAATCTACCATCATGGGATATTTGTAACATACCTCTATCAACAATTAATAAATCAGACAAAACTCAGAGAACTGAATAGCATAATCATAAAGTGTGACCTCAAGGATATGTAAGGAACATTTCACATAAGAGGATTCACATTCTTTTCAGGCACATGGAACATATACAAAACTTGGCTCTATGCTTAGTGATAAAGTTAGCCTCCAAAAATAAAAAAGGAACAACAAAGACCATATATTCTGCAAAATGCAATGAGTTATTTACAAACCATGACAAAAGATAACTTAAAAAGTTAACTGATACTTTGTGAGTAATGCCTCTTATCCACATAGAGTTGCCTCCTTTGAAGTTTATGAAAGAGATCTAATTTCCTTACCATTCTCTGATATACTTACCATAGAAGAACTATAAAGCATGTAGCGAAAATCATCAAAAATGCAAAAACTTGGAATTTATATTAGAGAAATTAATACAGAGCGAAGGAAGATAGAAAGTTCAAGCATACATGAAGTGTTTTTAAGAGAAAAATTTTAAGTTCTACACATTTGGAAAATTGTTTAAACATACATTTTTAAAAGTATAAGTCAAAGAAAAAATAAAATGAAATCTATAATACAAATTATTGTAATGAAAATTCTACATATAAAACATTAGGGAAGTAGCAAAAACAGTAGTTATAAATTTAATTGACTTAGTTACGTTCACATGCTCTGCTTAACTTAGTTAAGCTAATTAAGTGCAGAGCCCTTATGCTTAGAGTAGAAAAAAAAATCTTCCAAATTAATGAGCTAAACATCCAACTTACAAAGTTGGGGAAAAATCGAAATAAATCCAAAGGAAGTAAAAGAAGAAAAAAAATAGTAGAAAATATTTAAATAAGAAACAAATTTTTTACAGGATAAACAAAGCCAAAATTTGGTTCTTTGAGGAGACCTGTAAAGTAGACAAATCTCTGGGGAGAACAATCAAGAAATAAAGAGAGGGCATAAACAATTTTGGGGGATGAAAAGTTGGCCATAACTGCAAATGCCGTGGAGATTAATAACAAGGAATTTCCTGAAAAACGATGTGATCTTCGAAAACGGAGATGAAACTATAATTTCTAAAAAAAAAAAATACATTTTATCAAAACTCAATCAAGAAGAAATTAAAATCCTGGATGGTCTTGTAACCATTCCAGTAAATTAAACCAATAAATTAAACATTTCCAGAAAAAAACCACAAGAGAAGCGAGTTCTACCAGTATTCAAGGAATAGATAAACCCAAACTTACACAAACTCTTTTGAAGAACAGAACAAAAAAGAAACACTCCTCAATTCATTGTATGTTGGCATAACCCTGAAACCAAAGTAAGAGATAAAATATAAAATGTCTAGACAGGAGAATCACAGGCCAGTCTCACTCATGAACATAAACACAAAATTCCTAAACAGGGGCCCGCCCCGTGGCCGAGTGGTTAAGCTCATGTGTTCCGCTTCGGCGGCCCAGGGTTTTGCCAGTTCAGATCCTGGGCTCAGACATGGCACCCCTCATCAGGCCATGCTGAGGCGGCATCCCACATGCCACAACTAGAAGGACCCACAACTAAAATATACAACTACGTACTGGGGGCATTTGGGAGAAAAAGCAGAAAAGAAAAAGAAAGATTGGGAACAGTTGTCAGCTCAGGTGCCAATCTTTAATAAAAAAAAAAATTCCTAAACAAAATATTAGCAAACCAAATCCCACAAAGTATAAAAAATATAATAAGCCCTGACCTATTCAGGTTACACCAACAGTACAAGTTTCATTTATATTATTTTAATATTAATTGATTTATATCATCATATTAACACTTTAAAAGAACCAAACCATATGATCACCTCCATAGAAAAGGAAAAATTCCTTAATTAAATTCAACATCCACTAACAATTTTTTTTCTTTTAAGATTTTATTTTTCCTTTTTCTCCCCAAAGCCCCCCAGGAACACAGTTGTGTATTTTTAGTTGTGGGTCCTTCTAGTTGTGGCATGTGGGATGCCGCCTCAGCATGGCTGATGAGCCGTCCGTGCCCAGGATCTGAACAGGCCAAACCCTGGGCTGCCGAAGCAGAGTGTGCGAACTTAAGCACCTTGCCACAGGGCCTGCCCCTCCACTAATGATTTTTTTAAAAAACAAAACAAAACCTAGAACTAACAGTGTAATTAATTATGAGAAACTGAAAGTCCTTTTAACAGCAAGAACAAAACATGGATGCCCTAACATCCTTCTATTCATCATTTTACTGCGATTCTGAAAAATACAAAAAGGTAATATGAAATATAAAGTAT
Organism: Equus przewalskii; assembly: GCF_037783145.1. Taxonomy (NCBI): domain Eukaryota; kingdom Metazoa; phylum Chordata; class Mammalia; order Perissodactyla; family Equidae; genus Equus; species Equus przewalskii. Next base: position 20,033,598 of record NC_091858.1, on the reverse strand, counting down.
AAGATTTGAAAAGGAAGAAGCAAAGATATTGTTTACAGATAATATGACTGTCTATGTAGAAACCATGAAAGAATCTACAGATAATTTTTTAAAAATTAATCAGAAAATTTACCAAGGCTACTAGATACAAAATAAATATACAAACATTAACTGCATTGCTATATATACCAGCAAAATTTTAACATTTTAAAAAATTTTTTTTTTAACATTTTTATGTTTCAAAAGATATAATTTACAATAGCATCAAAAATATGAAGGATTTCAAAATAAATATTTGGTAGCAAAGATATGCAAACTCTTTATGTAGAAAATTATAAAACTTTTTTGAAAGACTTTATAGAAGACCTTAATAACTGGAGAGATACACTGTGTTCTTAGATGGGAAGACTCAACATTGTTAAAGATATCAATTCTTAGATCTATAAGCATTACCTAAATTTATATGGAAGAGCAAATACCCAAGAGTAACCTATACATTCCTGATGAAGAACAAGGGAGGTTCTTTCTTCTCTACTAGATATTATGACATAATAAGCCAGAGTAATTAAGATAATGTGGTATTGACACAGAAATAGACCAGTGCAACAGAAAAAACATCCAGAAATAGACCCGCCTATACATAGGAACTTGATTTTTTTTTTTTTTTCAAGGAAGATCAGCCCTGAGCTAACATCTGCTGCCAATCCTCCTCTTTTTGCTGAGGAAGACTGGCCCTGAGCTAACATCCATGCCATCTTCCTCTACTTTATATGTGGGACACCTGCCACAGCATGGCTTGCCGACTGATGCCATGTCCCCACCCAGGATCTGAACTGGTGAACCCCAGGCTGCGGAAGCAGAATGTGCAAACTTAACCGCTGTGCCACCCAGCCGGCCTGGAATTTGATTTTTGGTGGAGCACACACTGCAGATCAGAGGAGGGGGTGAGGGAGAGAGGAAGGATTATTAAAAAACGGTACTGGAGCAACTGACTATTTTCACAGAAAAAACATTAATTCTGAGCAGATCAAAAACTTAAAGACAAAACTACAACAATTTTAGTAGTCAAAATAGAAAAAAAATATTACTTGGATTAATTTAAGAAGACAAAATAAGTGATAAATTCACCTGTATTAAAATGAAGAATATCTAGTCATCAAAACACACAATGAGAGAATTAAAACATAAGCTGCATTCTGGAAGAAGATATTTGTTTAACTAATCCTGATTAAGGGTTAGTATTTATGATATATAAAGAACAACTGTGAATGAATTAAAAAGAAAAAAAGCCCAATTTTTAAAAAATAGGCAAAAGACACAAACAGGTGATAAAAGAAAGAGAAAAGAACCAGGCCAGAGTCGATGTGACAGTTACAATGACTACCTGAAGGCTGAGCTACGGACAGAAGTAAATTACATTTTAACCTTGACTGTCACCAGATGGCCAGAGAACAATGCAGTAGTTTTTCCCGGTAGTTAGGACATCTAGAAAGCCCAGGAGCGGGGCTCATCTATCAACTAGCAGGTTGAGGTGTACTTCCGCAGTTTGCCAACCTGTTTATAAAGCCTCGCTTTTCTCTCTCTCTTTTTTTTTAAGATTGGCAGCTGAGCTACAACTGTTGCCAATCTTTTTTTTTCTTCCTGCTTTTTCTCCCCAAATCCCCCCAGTACATAGTTGTATATTTCAGTTGTGGGTCCTTCTAGTTGTGGCATGCGGGATGCCTCCTCAGCATGGCCTGATGAGTGGCGCTAGGTCCGTGCCCAGGATCCAAACCAGGGAAACCCTGGGCCCCGAAGCGGAGTGCGCGAACTTAACCACTCGGCCACGGGGCGGCCCCCTCTCTTTTTTTTTCTTTTTCTTCTTTTCTTCTTTTTTTCATCCTCCATTTTCCTTAAAACTTTATTTTTGCCTTGTAAAGCTGCTCATGTCAGTTAACACAAGTATGACATAGCCTGAATGTTCGTGTCCCCCCAAAATTCATACATCAAAACCTAATTCCCAGTATTAGGAGGTGAGGCTTTGGGGAGGCGCTTAGGTCATGAGGGCTCCACTATGAGGATTAGCATCTGGGTAAGGGGGACCCCAGAGAGAACCCTCACCCTTTCCACCATGTGAGATTACAGCGAAAAGACAGTGGTCTATGAACCAGGAAGCAGGCTCGGAGCAGATGGCAGATGTGCGGGCACTTTGAGCTTAGACTTCCCAGCCTCGAGAACTGTGGGAAATACATTTCTGTCTATGGGAGTTTGTTACATTAGCCCAAGCCAACTAAGATAAGGAAACACAAAAGCTCCTAAATACATGAGAAAATAGCCGTATCAGCAGTGGGGTACTGGTAATCTTTGATAACGGGCTCTCCAGCAGGGAAAGCCCAGATGTGTAGTGTTTTCTGATTTCCATGGGGCAAACATCACACGGTGATTCAAACTACCAATGTGATGTCACTGAACGCAGTCACAGTGTGATGTCACTGGCTTGTGGGCACCAACTCTAGCACACCACTGCATTAGCAATCAGGGAGCTGCAAGATAAATCTACCGTGAGACAGCGTTCTCAGCCGCCAGACTGGTAAACATGTCAGTCAGGTAATACCAGAGTTGTCAAGAATACAAAACAGTAGGAATTCTCATGTACTGCTGGTGGCAGTAAATCAGAATAATCACCTTGGCTGAAATTATGCAAATCCTACAACTCACAGATTCCACTCCTTCAGACCTTTGTATTTAAGACACAGACTCAATACTAGTGGCCGAGAGTAGATTTGGTCTTTTTCTACATAATCCTGATAAAATAAAGTATAAGATTGTGGTTGGGGGTTGGCCCGGTGGTGCAGCGGTTAAGTTTGCATGCTCCGTTTCGGCAGCCCCGGGTTTGCCAGTTTGGATCCTGGGTGCGGACATGGCACTGCTTGGCAAGCCATGCTGTGGTAGGCGTCCCACATATAAAGTAGAGGAAGATGGGCATGGATGTTAGCTCAGGGCCAGTCTTCCTCAGCAAAAAGAGGAGGCTTGGCAGCAGATGTTAGCTCAGGGCTGATCTTCATCAAAAGAAAAAAAAAAAGATTGTGGTTGGTTTGATTGTGCTTCCTGTATCTTTGCTAGAACCAAAAAAAAAACCCCTAAAACTTCAGAGTCTGGAGAATCTCTATTCTTATCTGAGAGATACTCAGATAAAAGCCTGACCCCAAGATGTCTCACCCTAGGTCCTTGACCCAGTCCTCCTTCAAGTTCACACTCCTTCCAACACCAGTCACAAATTGGAGACTTTCTACAGAAGGCTGGAGACTGTGGATAATATTTCTGTGTGTATGAAGGGAGCAAGAGAGAGAGAAAATGAAAGAAGTGTGGTTGAGAAAAGAGGAGAAAAGAAGGATGGGTTTGTAGAACCCCTGCTAGAACTCGATGCATTTTCCCTCAGAGCACTGTTACTTAGGTTAGGATCCTGGACTCTACAGGTAATCAATCAACTAATCATATACTTATTACAGACCAACACTATGTTAGGCATCGTGCTAGATATTGCAGATAATAGTGATAAACAATATAGACCCCTGTCTTGATAAAGTTTGCAAATTATTAAGGAAGGCAGACTTTAAACAAATAATAAGTAATTAATCAAATAATTTTTTTTTAAAGATTTTATTTTTTTCCTTTTTCTCCCCAAAGCCCCCCAGTACATAGTTGTATATTCTTCGTTGTGGGTCCTTCTAGTTGTGGCATGTGGGACGCTGCCTCAGCGTGGTTTGATGAGCAGTGCCATGTCCGCGCCCAGGATTCGAACCAACGAAACACTGGGCCGCCTGCAGCGGAGCGGGCGAACTTAACCACTCGGCCACGGGGCCAGCCCCTTAATCAAATAATTTTAAGTGCAAAGTACTGATAAGGAAAAGTCTAGGATATGTGAGAACTGATTAATAGGGTGACCAAACTCTGTTTGGAAGGACGTAGGTCACGGAGGGCTTCTCTAAGGAGGACATAAGTTAAGCTGACCTCTGAAGGATGAGTAAGAGTTTTATGTGTGAAAGCGTGCCTGGAAGAGAATATTTCATGCACAGGAACCCAGTGAGCAGAAACATTGAGGCAGGAGAGAGGATGGAAGAATTGCTTTGGCTGAAAGGGGATGACTGAGGGAGAGTGATGAGCAACAAAGCCAGAGAGGCAGTTAGTAGCAATCCAGCCTCAGAGCAGAGCATTCTGAGCCATGTTAAGAATTCTGGACTTGACTGTGAGGGTGATGGGAAGTCATTGAAAGATATTAAGCAGGGAAGTGAGATTATTAAATTTGCATTTTTTTTGAGATTTGAGAATTGTTTAAAACATAATTAACTATCTTAATTAAGAGTACGTGCAGGAGATAGGGAAAAAGAGGAGTCAAGAGCAACTCCTAAGTTTTCGGCTTGAGCGCGAGTGTGGGTGGGGAAGCCAATTACTGAGATGGGGGGGAAAGGGCAGATTTGGAGGAAGAACTAACGAGCTCCAGTTCTGACTTGTCATGAGGTGTTGATGAAACACCATGGGGAGATATCAGATATCGGATGGGAGGGAATGAGATCACCTTGGGAGATGGTGTAGAGTAAGACAAGTAGACAGAATGGACCTAGGATTTCCAACACAAGAGTAGGTTAGTACAGAAGGAGCCGACAAAAGACAGGAGAGGAAATCAAGGAAGGATTCGGAAAGCCAGTAGAATGTAGTATAACGGAAGCCGTAAAACGGGAACTTTTTAAGGAAGAGGGAGTGGTCAGTGTTATCTAATATACTGAAAGATGTAGTGAAATGAAATTGTCTTTTGCATTCCAGAGTTCATTGAGCACCTCAGTAAGAGCATTCTTGGTAGACTGGTTGGGTCGATATCCAGACTAGGAAGTGTTGGTGGGTGAGTGAGCAGTGAGGAGATAGATATAACAAACTGGGTTCCACACTTTTTAATTTAAAGGAACTGATAAATGCAAAAGATTTTTATATTATGTAGACAGCATCAGCAAGTTTTTGTTTTGCCAAACAAAAATACTTTTAAAATTCTACCAACTAGTACCATAATTTTATAAAAGAGCATTAAATTTCCAAAAAAAGTAGGAAGGATATAATATCAAAATAAAGTACAGTCCTCAGGAGAAGACCCTTGGCACCCTCCATCTGACGTATACATCTCTAACTTGCTAAACGGGCAGACACGGCCAACATTAACTGTTTCTTCTTTTACCACAGATGCATCAAAATCTCCTGATGATCGGAAACTGGTCCGTGGATGAGTGCTGGGGAACTTCAAGAGCAGAACTCTTTTGAGGACTTTGGCTCCCAACAGAGGAGAGGGAAGTTAGCAAGAGGAACCAAGGGAGACTTTTTTTTCTTTACATGGAAGAGACTTGAGTATGCTTAAATGCTAATGTCAAGAAGAAGCCAATAGAGAAGAAGAGGTTGAAGATGCAGCAGAGAGAAGGCATAATTTATGGCATAGTATTCCTGAAAGGGAGTAGAGGCGAGAGCCCAGAAGACACATGGAAAGACTGGATTTAAACAGGAGGGACAACATCACCATTGTAACAGGAGAGGAGTAGAATGGATGGGGATAGGTGTAGATCCGTATGTAGATTTGGTGGCAGAGAACTGAGGCAATTCCCTTCTGAAATTTATAGTTTCTCCATGAAGATGTAGACAAGATAATCTAAGAGTAATTGAAGAAATAGTAAATGATCAAAGTTTCGAGAAGAGGATTTGAAAGAATTGTTAAGGGAGAGAGAAAAAGCATGAGAATCACAGATTTGCTACATAGTATTGAGGGCCCAGCAGATTTTTTGGTTGTGAATTTATAATAATATCTAATCTACTGAGCAGAACTCAGCAGCCCAGGTGCAAGTATGTAGAAGATATAGGTAGTTGTATTCATCCAGGGTTGGAGTTTTACAGGATGAGTAATGAAATGACAAAAATCGAGAATGTTCACATATTGGCAAGTGAATGGTTGAAATGATGGTCCATGGAGTCTAGATGGAGAGAAGAGGATAGCAAGAAAACAGGGAGGCTGATGGAGAGGTAGAAGGCAGATACGCTCATGCAAGCAGAAAGACCCAACAAGGAACAGGTGTAATTGAGCGAACAATCTAGAAAGCTAGGAGGTCTATCTAGACTAGAAAAGCTGTTTGTGTATAAGATAGGTATCTTCCATTGTAGGCCTCGCTTTTAATAGAATACTTTACATCAGAATTATATGACTTACATAAGGTCTTGTGATCTGGCCTGGGAATTTAGCATGGTGATTAAGGACATGCCTTGGAATCAGAAAACCTAAGCATAGTTACATCATCTAAGTCTCATATTTCTCACCCAAAAGACAGGGACAACAATAGCACTTACTTCATATTTGTATGGAAAATGCATGTTGATTTCCAAACATCCAACTTAAAAACTTCTTGAAAACAATCCATTTGTAACTTGGTGATTCTTTATATTATTTTAGACACTATTTGGTATATGATGGTAATACAGTTCCTTTATTTAATTTATTCAGTAAATATTTGTTATTGAGCACTATTACATACCAGACACTGATCTAGGTGTTGAGAATAAGCAGTAAACAAAACAAAATCCCTGTCCTTATGGAGCTTGCATTCTGATCAGGAGACAGATGTTAAAAAAGAAAATACATATTATGTCAGGTGGTGATGATGTTCCGAATCAGGTCAAGTGGGGAAAGGCAGATAAGGAGTACCTGTGGAGTCCTACATTATATACAATGCTGTAGGAAAGCCTCTCTAATAAGGAGCTATTTGAGCATTTGAGTGAGCCACAGAGATATCTGAGAAAGAAGATTCCAGACAGAGGAAGCAGTAAGTACGAAGTTCCTCAGGTAGGGCATCCTTGGCATGTTTGAAGTCCATAAAGAAGACCAATGTGGCCGAAGCATCCTGAGAAAAGGCGAAGCTGGTAGCATATGAGATCAGAGAAGTAGCAGGAGGCCAGCCAGATCATGAGTGGCCTTGTAGGCCATGATAAGAACGTTGGTTTCATTCTGAGTGAGGTGGGAAGTCACTGGAGGGTTTGGGGAGAGGAGTGAGACGTGATTCAATTTATGTGGAGATTAGACAGGTGATGGGAAAACGCAAGGATAAGAATTACAAGGCTATTGCAATAATCCAGATGAGAGGAAGCTGTACGTGGTAAGCAGAAGTGGTAAGAAGTAATTAGATTCTGCATATATTTTGAAGACAGAGCCAATAGGATTTGCTGGTACACTGAGTGTATGGTAAGAAAGAGAAAAGTCAAAGGTAACTATAAGATCTTTGGCCTAAATAAACTAGAAAATGGAATTGCCATTTTCTGAGATGGGTAAGATTGAGGAAGGGACAGTGTATATTGGGACAGACAAAATAAAGAGTTCATTTTTCGACATGATAAGTTTAAGACGCCTATTAGATCTCCAAAGTAGAGGATGTTGAGAAGACAGTTATAAATGTCTGAGTTTGGGGGACAGGTTTGAGCTAGTGACATAAATTTGAGTCATCTATAGAGAAGGCATTAATGTCATGAGATTGGGTGAGATCACATAAGGGCCGAGATACAGATAGAAGAAAAAGACATCTGAAGACTGAGCTCTGGGTCACCCCTACATATAGAGGTCAGTTGGTGAGGAGAAACCAACAGAGGATATTCAAGACGTGGGCAGCAAGGAAGAGAAGAATCAAAAGAGAGTGGCATCCACAGGCAAAATGAAGGAAATGTTTCAATGTCTAAGATATGACCCTGGAATTGGGTATTTGCTGTAAAATAGAGGCCAAGAGCATTGCAAGAGGTCAAGAAACCAGAATATTGGAAGGATTTGTCTTCGCGGCTATTGCAATCACCAAGAATGTTGACAGGAATCATATTAGGAAGAGTGACAGTGAGCCAGATATGAAAAATCTTCAAGGAGGAGGGGAAGCAGGAGCCACCAGGGGTCTAAAGACACCTACAGTGTGATGGCACCAGTTTCCAAGTCAAATAACTGTGAATGTTTTGGGTGTTGGTAACATTAGTTTGGCTCTATGAAAGTGTTGATATTCAACTGCTTTTTTCACCTACAAAAATGAAAATTTCATATGGTTGTACCTATTATAACTGAACATATATAAAACATGTTTCACTTGTAGCTGGCTTCATAAGTTGATATATATTTATGTTAGTGCTGTTTTTTTTTTCAGTTGTAAAGTCCCAGAGATCAGCAATTCGTATTTTACTGTGTGTGCCCTTCATAGCACCTAGTGATCTGCTTGGAAGTACCAACTAATTGGTCATTTAGTGCTTTTTAGACATATATTACTATAATTGCTGTCGCTGACTTCTGTCATCATTTCAGGGCGATAATCGTTCTCACCTTTCTGAGTTGGGAAACAATTGAGAAATACATACAGGCATCAGCTGGAGATCAGTATCAGCTTTATTGCTGAATAAGCTGCAACAGAGAAGACAGCTTGGACCTGAGGCCAAGGTGGGATCCCAACACCTCCTCTGGAAAGAATTGATGCACTCAGTCACCTCACAAATGCACACTGCTTCCCTGGTACACAGCCAGTCTCTAAGGTGAAGGGGAGTAAACTGAGGGCAGGGTGAGGCTGGGCTGGGGGGCAGCCGACGCAAGTATTTACAAAAGGCTCCATTCCTTGTTTACCTTCTCTCCCCATCTCCCAGAGCCAGCCTTTCAAGATGCTTTCTTCAGGTCTTCCCAGCCACCAGGTTAACATAGTGTTTGAAAGATTTGTTGGAGAGGTGCCAACTCTGGAAGATGTGGTCGAAGGCAGCAACTACGACCCCTTCCACGCTTGTTGTCCAGGGCTTGCTGTAGTGAGCTTACCACCGCGGGCAGGCAGGTCTGAATGAGAGCGCCAGAGAGGCCAGGCCACACATGCGCAATGACCCTTCCAGCCATTTACCAATTAGGTAAGGCACTCCTCCCCTAGGGAGACATGAATTGAGGGGATCGGAGAGAAAGCTGGACGTTTTCTCCCAAAAACGTCTGATGGTAGATCCAGTTTTTGTGAGGCCTGAAGCTTCTACAGTTTGGATGGTCCTCTTTAATGAAAAGAATACAAAATTACAAGTATAAAATTAGGTAGAAGGCTTGGAAGAGGCCTGAGCAAGCGAAGGTCCTGAGACTTAAGCGTTCCAGCTTTACAATACAACCTCCTCCACTCTTGAGAAGGCAGAAATACCTATCTTAATGGGTACATCAGTTAGGATACTCTCAGATGCAATAATTCACTTTGCAGGCAAACCAACCTGAATTGGCTTAAATAATAAAGAAGAGCAGCGGCTCACATTAATGAAGAGTCCAGTTCTTGGACAGGCTCCATGGTTAGTTCACCTAGCTTAACAAGGCCCTAACAACCTGGTTTCCTTTAATCTCTCCTCTGTGCTGTCCACTGTATCTATTCATCCTCAGGCAGCACTCTTCAAGGTTAAAGCATGAATGCCAGCAGCAACGGGAACTACTAACTTATTCTTCCCTGTTAGAAGAGAAAGGACCATTGCCTTGAGCTTCAAACCATGGCCCGGTGGACTCAAGAGTCTGAGTGACTAAGGCTTTCAGGAGCCAAGCACTGTGGCATGAGGAGTAGGGTAACCTTGAATGTCAGGTCGACCAAGGCCCACCTCCAGAGATAAGGCTAAGGACAAGGATATGGCTCATGCAGATCACGTGGCGGGTCCATAATGGAGGAGTGGAATTGAGGTTGGTGAATCACCCACAACATTAAACCAGAGGTCGTTAGAGAATAAAATAATGAGCCGAATATAGTGAAAGTTTTCAAGATGTTCATTCAATTTACATTTTCCCCTCCATCTTCATTTTTCTCTACCATAGGCTGAAAGCCCCAGGTGGGCAGGTATCATGTGTTCACTAGTTGCCCAGCACCTAGAGGAAGTGCTCAAAACTGACTGAGAGGGGCCGGCCGAGTGGCGCAGCAATTGAGTGCTCACGTTCTGCTTCTGCGGCCCGGGGTTCACCTGTTCAAGTCCCGGGTGCGGACACAGCACCGTTTGGCAAGCCATGCTGTGGGAGGTGTCCCACATATAAAGTAGAGGAAGATGGGCACGGATGTTAGCTCAGGGCCAGTCTTCCTCAGCAAAAAGAGGATTGGCAGCAGATGTGAGCTCAGGGCTAATCTTCCTCAAAAAAAAAAAACAAAACAAAACAGAATGCATGAATTTACTAGAAACCTATGAGAAACAGCTGGTTGGAGCATTAAATAGGTAACTGCAATGGCTGATGTAAAATGGAACTATGCAGGAATATGAAGTCAGAACAACAAAAGGACTTCGACTGGGCTGGCCCCATGGCCAAGTGGTTAAGTTCGCGCGCTCTGCTTCAGCAGCCCAGGGTTTCGCTGGTTCGGATCCTGGGTGCGGACATGGCACCGCTGGTCAGGCCATATTGAGGTGGCGTCCCACATGCCACAACTAGATGGACCTGCAACTAAAATGTACAACTACGTACTGGGGAGATGTGGGGAGAAAAAGCAGACAAAAAAAAAAAGACAGAGATTACTGGATTCGAGCTGAACTGACAATTTTCAGGTCAGACCATGTCTTACCAAAGAAAGTGGGAACAGGACAAAATGGTTTTCCTTTTAAGTAGCTCTTCAAACTCTAACATGGCTGAGGTGTCACAGATTCAATAAGACATAAAAACTGCTTCACAAAGAAACAGTAAGATACATGAAAAGCGAACGATAATTAAGATAACTATTTTATTTTGCCATTATATGGGGGGGCAATTAGGTTAAATGAGAGCACTAAACTTATTGTTGCCTAATGGAATACGTTGAGCCAAAGGTAAGGATTTAACATATTTTTCTATGTAAAAGTAAAATAGAAAGCAAGTCATCATTCTTAGTGTGATAAAGCTACTGGAGAAAAAGAATCACATAATTTTGCGTGACTTCTGATTTTCCATTTGTTTCAACTTTTATTTTCTACATTCCTTCCTGAAAAGAAAGACAAAAATCTAAATTTTGAAACTCAGATCACATTTTAAATATACTTAAACTTTTTTTTAATTAAACAACTCATTGGTAAATCCTTCTAGTAAAATGTTTATTTTTCAAACAGACATTATCTCCATGTTTCTTGATCTTCTAATACAAATTTTTGAATATCTAGCTTTATTAAATCAAATCACACTTGTTCACACCTGTGATGTGGTGTGATGTGCGGTAGATTACATTTAGGGTGGGGTGGTTAGGTTGCAATGATTTTAAATCATGGGCTCCATCTCAGGAATCCAGCAATGTTAGGTAAGAGATTAGAAAAGGTCCATAGCTTGCCAAGAACTTCAGCTATTCTGATAAACAATTTGATTACCGATGCTGACTCTTGCACACTGTACTAAACAGGTTACCCAGGTCTTAAACTTGATGCTGGCTGTGAAGATAGTATGTGCACCACCCTTCCCACAGACAGTAATTCATTTGTACATTTCAATACCATTTTCTGTGTGTAAGGAAAAAACAGGCATAAAATGGTACAACTTTAGGGAAGTCGATTTAAATTTCTAATTTGTCTGAAAATAGAATCAATAATATATATATATAATAGATATTTGAAAGTTAAACACAAAATTACATGAAAATTGTGCCTAAGAATATTATGCCAATTGACGGAAGTTTTATGCTTAAAGGATCTGATTTGGCCAGACCACCTAGCCACCAATGAATATCCCCTCACAGGGAAAAAATGTGTTTGGTGATATGCTTAAAGTGCCCTCAATAGTATTTAAGGTGAATGATCTTCAAACCAAATAGCTATTTATATACTAAAAGATAGGAATCCTCTACTTCTGACAGACTCATTCTGAGGGGCAAGTGAATTCAGCATATTTACAGATTACTCAGTTGCCCAGAGTGAAGCCGAGGCGTTTACAACGGCTGGTAAAGCTCCAGAAGATCTGCCCTACCCCCCACCTCTCGGAATCCATCTATTTTTACTCCCTCTTCCTACTGCTCTACCCACAACGACTTTTTCACTGTAGGCAAACAGGACAGGCACATTCTCACCTTTAAGTCTTTGTGCCAGCTGCTCCCTCTGCCTAGAAAACTCTTCCCCAGGCATCCACAGAGCTAACTCCCTCACTTCCTTCAAATCGCCACTCAAACTTCACTTTCTCAATAACGCCTATCCTGCCATCTTATTTAACACCGTGACTCTCCCTACTCTTGATCCCCCTCACTCTGCTTTTTCTCTATATTTTTCACCTTCTAACCGCCTATATAAATTTTCCTATGTGTGATGTCTATTGTCCATTTCTCATCTAGAATGTAAACCTCACGAGGGAGGAACTTCCTGTCATTTTTGTTCCCCGCCTATCCCCAGTGTCTGGAGAAATGCTTGGCACTTTGAGGGTCGACAGTAAATATTTTTTGAATTATTATTATTTTTTTTAATTCAATTTATTGATGAGAAATATATTCAACCAAATGTTTTATTTTTATTTATTTATTTTTTTGAGGAAGATTAGCCCTGAGCTAACTACTGCCAATCTTCCTCTTTTTGCTGAGGAAGACTGGCCCTGAGCTAACATCCACGCCCATCTTCCTCTACTTTATATGTGGGATGCCTACCACAGCATGGCTTTTGCCAAGCAGTGCCATGTCCGCACCCAGCATCCAGGCCAGCGAACCCCTGGCCACTGAGAAGCAGAACGGGCGTACTTAATCCCTGCGCCACCAGGCCGGCCCCAGAATTACTGAACATTTCTATGACCTGCTTGCTCACTGTTGAATCAGCAATCAATTTAATCATGTGATATGTTTCAAAAGTCAAACTTCCTCCTCAAAGAGAGGAACATGGTCCTCTACCAAAAAAAAAAAAAAAAAAAAAAAGGAAACTAGAAAATCCCCAAAACATCAAATTCTTATTTCCCAACCTCCAACAAAAAGAATGCTCGATTTTGCTAAGAAGTATACATGGGTAAAATTGCAATTGCACAGACACACACACAAGAAAAAAGAAATGTATGAAGATTTTAGTGATAGCATTCTGAATTTTACTGCAGCATTAAAAAAATGCTCGTTGGGATGTCAAAGAGACTCAACCAGAAAGCGGAACCCAGAGGGTAGGATTTCCTGCTGGACTTTTAAGTAACTCATCCTTCCGGGGCGCCTGCGTCCACTGAAGACACGAATGCCAAGGGAAAGACATCTGTAAATCTATTTTTCAGGTGCAGGCTAAGTAGACACGGAATACTACCCTCCTCCCAGGTTTCGCTCAGCTCTGTAACCTAAAGCCTTTCACGAGTTAGGGGAAAACACACAGCCGCTGGACGGCTGACCCATCAGTGAGGGCAGGTTCGCAGTTCTACCCGGTCCTTCCACCTGTGTCTCAGTGCAGGTGACTGAAACCTAAGTTCTGGGACTTGTCAGCTCTGCGGCCAGAGGCTAAGTGGGTAATTCCCAGCCTGGGGTATCCAGGGGGTCAGATCATCCTCCCTCCCGGGCCCTGACACCTGGGCTTGCCCAGCGTCCCCACGGTCAGGATAAGAACCTCACTCACTTCGGGCCTGCTCTCCTCAGGGGGCAAAGATGGGTCGGGGTCGAATGTCACGCCGCGTTATCAGAATCTCGAGAGTCGGGTCCGTTTCATGGGCACTTGGCATCAGGTGGCCCGAGTGCCGACCTCGCCCTGGGCGGTTTGGGGACGGTGCACAGGTGCCACCAGGCCCTGAGGGGAAGCAGGACGTCCAGCCTCCACGCCGCCCGCGGCCGTGACCGGAAGGCCCCCTCCCCGCCCTTCCCCCGGCGTGGAGGTGGGCGCAGACCTCGGTGGGCCAGGCCAGGGAAAGGACTCCTCAGCCCCACCCTCCGGGGCGGGGCTCTGGCTCGGCCCAACCACTGCCCTCAGAGAGGGGGTCCGACCCACGCCACGGTCCTAAGGCGAGGGCTGACTCCCAGCCCCCGGGTCCCTCCTCCATCTGGGAAGGCTCCTTCTTCCTGCCGCCCTCTCCACGACACCGAAAAGCCCCGGCCCCTCCTTCTTGCCCCGCGTCCTCCGCGCTCCCCCCCTCCTCGAGTGGTACGATCCCGGGCCCGGGCACGCAGCGGCAGGGGCGCGGCCTGCTCTAAGCCCAGGTGGATCCTCTGCAGCGACCTCTGGTTTCCCTTTGAGTGGCGCTGGTGGCTGGAAAGATGCTGGGCCGGAGTCGCCTTCCCTTCGTCGTCCTGGCCGTGGCCGTCACCTGCGCCGTGGCGCAGCACGCGCCGCCGGTGGGTGAAGTTGATTGCGGGCGCGGAGAAGGCCGTGCAGGTGCAGGTGTGGCAGGGAGGGGCGCGAGGAACACCTGGTCCTGGGCAGCATCTGCACCCGGGTCTGTGGTTTCTTGCGCAGCAGTGTGGTGCAGAGCCGGCTGGGGAACCTCTCCCCGGATTGATTCGGTACAAGCTGGAACGAGAAAACCTTCTAGTGAAATCTGCTCTCTGCAGAATGGTGGTTGTGGTTTGCATAACCCCAATTTGAGTGATTGCACTTGTTCTGCCAGTTCCAGCCTCGCGCGTCCTGACCTACTAAGAGAAAAAGTTCCGGTCGACTTATGTCTCTAACTCGGTTAAGCGACAGACTGCTGATAACCGGCATTCTCTGCCAGGTGACGAGGTGCTGGAAGAAAAGTTGGAGCTGAGGATCCTGAGGGCCTTGGCAAAGGCCGAGGCGTTCCCCCTGAGAGCGATGGGAGCAGCCTGGGCGGGCCCCGGTGTGGCTGCTGTGGCCTTTACCCCCCGGTCATGTGAACCTCTGTCCCGTGGCTCTTTCCTCGCAAGGAAGTCACAGGGTCACAGACTTGATAACTGCAACAGACAGTAAGGGACGATCCTGACTCTCTTAATTTACCGCGGAGGAAGTAGACTCGGACTGAGAAAATGTCTAGCCAGAGGTCACACTGATGTTTAGCGTGTCTACACTCAAGTCTCTTACCGCCCGATCGGGTGCTCTTTCGTAATTCTCTTTAAAAGCGATGAGACTGCATTTTTCTTGCCAATAGATGAGATAAATAGGAACTTGGGTGCATCTGACCTGAGGCTAGATGAGGATGATCTTGAATAGCTTGGGTAGGATTTTGACAATGGGAGCAAGATGTGCATTCTCCTTTCTTATTCTTTTATTTCTCTAACGACAAATGCTTTAAGAAGGAAATCATGGTGCGGTACTATTCAGGCATTAAAAGTCGATATAATGTTAAGCAAATAAAAGCAGAATACAAAATGGTATGTACAGTAGTTTCAGTAATAGAAAAATACACAGTATATACATGTGGACAAGAATTGGAAGGGCATAAGGAAAAATAAAAGTTTGCTGTAATGTGGGTAGGGAATTAATTCACTTTAAAGTGGTTGGGATTATGGGAATTTTTAAAGAATTTAATATTTTGATACTGTCAATGCCCTTCAGCCAAAGACCACCAGGAAACACACCTGTAGTTAAACAAATTGGGTTTATTACTCCCTGCAGTGAGGGAGAATGCATACCATGGGCAACTGTGGGGCACTCAGTAAAAGGGCATTAGAAAAACCTATTTCATAATGTGGACTTTGAGGGGTAGGTCTAAGAAATCAGGGGTGGCTCTAGATTGAATGCTTTTAGAAAGTGGGGCAATTCTATGATTGGGTAAAGAAAAAAGTCATTCATTTGGTAAGAGAAGGGGCGGTTTGGTATTTTGTGGGTTGCACAGTCCACTTGTTTTTGTTTGTGCTTAGACAGAATCATGAAATGGCCTTGCTTTATCATGTCTCAGGGTAACCTTAATTGAGGTAGGTATTCTGTGAGATTGCTTATGTCCAACAGGAGAACAGAAATGGCCTGGTGTGAGTGTCAGAGCAGCTTAGGATAATACTACAAAGTCTAGTTGAGAACCTCAGAGCAGTTTGGGATGTCAAGGGCTCCTTTTTAATTTTCTTTCTCAATACTTTATTTTTTCAAGCGAAAGTATTTTAAAAGCTATTTTTAAAACAAGAAGAGTCAATGGCCCCTCCATGAATTTAATAGTTCTTGCCTAGAACATTGGTTGTCAAAATCTGGTTCAGCCACTGGTGTCAGTTTGGGAAGCTGCTTTCAGGAGTCTTTAATGAAATGAGAAAAATGAGGGCATAAAACTAAAATTATTAATTTAGAATGTTAGCTTTTATTCTGATTTTATGGGCTTCCAATTTTTGTTGTTCTTTAAAATACTCTTTTCTTGATGTGTGTGGGTGTTGTTTTGTTTGTTTTAACATCTCCACTTGAGGAGAGTAAAAATTTGGACTCCCCTGTGCTGGGCCCCTGTTAATTTTTTTACTGATCTGGAAAATTCTGGGAGCCACAGTGTCTGAAAGGTCCTTTGGAACTTCACAGAAGTCTAGTGACTTGATTCTCTGACAAGAAAAAGCAGCTTTTCACTCTGAATCATTATGTGATAAACTGTTTGTAGCCACATAGTAACAAAAGATATTTTGAAGCTACTTTTGATAAATATGAATAGTGAAGACTGGCTTTAAATTACACAAAAATCATTTGATTTGGATTGTGTGTGGGTTTTGTTTTGTTTTTGAGGCTTTTCAGAATATGGCGTATTTTAAGGTCTTGAGTCATTCTTTTTTTTTTTAGGAAGATTGGCCCTGAGCTAACGTCTATTACCAATCTTCCTCTTTTTTTTTTTTTCCTCCCCAAAGCCCCAGTACATAGGTATATCCTAGTTATGAGTCCTTTTAGTTCTTCTGTGTAGGACGCTGCCACAGAATGGCCTAATGAGTGGTGTGTAAGTCCGTGCCCAGGATCTGAACTGGCAAACCCTGGGCCACAGAAGCAGAGCACGCAAACTTAACCACTGGGCCATGGGGCTGGCCCCAAGAGTCATTCTTTATTATTGATTCTATTGAGAGGTCTATTCAGAGATGCTGGTGACAGGAGTGGTCCAAGAAAAGTCCAGAGAGAGAGATGGAGATCTCGTTAAGGACGTTGAAATTTATGCTAAAAACAATGGGAAGCCACTAGATAGTTTTCAACATGATATGACAAGATCAATGTTTCACTTTAAAAGATGATTTTGGATTGGAAGGGAGCATGGGTGGATGTGAGGAGAAAACAGGGTGACTTACAGGAGGGTGGTGCCTGCGGAGCAGGAAAGAGGTGGATGGTTCTAGAGAAAGTTTGGAGGTAGAATGAGCAGAATGGAAGATTGGATGAGGACCAGGGACAGGCACTTTCTGAAGTTCCCAGCTGGGTAAATGGTGGCATCACTACAAAAGAACACAGCGAGGGAAAAGTTTGGGTGTGGAAGAATGAACCATTTTCATTCTGGTTATGGTGAATTTCAGGTGGCGCTGAGATACCCGGCGGGCCTTTGGGACTGGAGCTCAGAAGAGAGAGACTGGGAGTCGTAGGTATATTATTTGAAGCCATGGGAGCAGGTGAACATGGAGCAGATAGAAGATATAGAAAGAGAAGAAAACAAGAGGCCCAGGCAAAGGCCGAGGGCCCCACACGTGTGTGTGTCAGGTAGAGAAGACCTGGCAAAGTTCAAGCAGCAGCCAGAACGAGTGTTCTGGAGAGTGAGTGTTAAGGAAGCTCCGAGGAGAGGGTGCGACAGGTTACCTCTGTTGGATGCCATTGAGATGTCAAGTGTCCATTGTGCTTGGCAACAGGAGGTCATTGGTCACTTTTGCCAGAGCCGTGTGGGGATCAGAAAACAGATTGCAGTAGGCTGAGGAGTGATCGGAAGGAAAGGAATCGGAGGGGGAGAGAAGAGTGTTCTCAGTAATAAATCTGAGCGGATCCCTAAAATGTGTGAAAATGAAACCTTGTGGCTCAGGAATTAATTGCTGAGTCCAACTGCTTTTTATGCGTCAGTTTCTCAGCTGAGTAATAACATTGTTGATATTAGCTACTGAACCAGCTTTTAGGAAGGATTTTCACAGAGTTTCCAAAAATAAATCCCGTCTGGCCTCACCACTTTTATTATCCTGTATCTGCTTTTCCCCAGTGCTCCATAGGAAGGAGCACACAGTATAATCTGTTTACTTAGTCAACAAATACTGCATGCCTACTGTGTGCCAGACTCTGTTCCAGAAGCTGGGACGGGCTCGGTGAACAAGATGGAAAGATCCCCCTTATGGAGGGTTTATTCACGTTTCTTTTACCTAAATATCCCTAGTTTAATAGGGTGCCATCCCACCGAAGTTCAGAAAACAAATGAAAAGCTTTGCATGCCCGTTTGACTTGTTATATATGCAAGAAACATGGGTTACTGATCTTATTCAATAGGTGTGTGCCTGCTCTGTTGTACATGGAGAACATTTTCAGAAATGTATCTTATTTAGAAAATAGTTGTTGGTGAATTAAGGAATCGAATTAAAATTGTCTTCCTAGAATGGTATGAACGTTGGTGTAAGTTCTATAATTTCTTTAAGTTCCCTTTCCTTGCCTTATTCTGAGTAGGTGAATGGCAGATGAGGACTCGCTGAACTTTTCTGTGGTCTTAGAAGCACGCATCTCATTGAGGGTCTCACTATTTCTATGGGACTCAAATATTCTAAGGAGCCGGATGGGTCACATCACTTCCTTCAGGCATGGAGCATTCGAGTCACTCAGTGAAGAATTCTCACTTTGTATGTTACTTTCCTGAAAACAGTCTGTCCAGTAGCTCTGTAATTAGTTTTTCTTAATGAGTGGGAAGTACATAAGACTAATTAATTTCAAAGAGGTTCAAGTTCCTATCAAATAATCAGAATAATTAGAGAATTTGCAGACCCAGAAAGGGTTTACAAAACATTTTACAGATTTCCACCACTTCCTCTGGCCTTAGGAAGCAACGATGAGAGAGAGAGTATGTTCGAGAGAGATGGATTGAGATTCTAAGTCGGTTGTATTTTTCCCCCTGTGATGGAGTAGCACAGGATACCAAGCAGAGTGCATAATCTCTCTCCCTATCATCTATTTAAATTTTTACCTCCCTTGATAAGGTTGTCTATAATTAAAACCATGTATACTTAAATTTGGAGATAGTAAGAAACCTAAATAACACATGAGCTCGTTGTAATTCTATTTCAAGTCTATACATCAATTTTGAAGCGCTCTTTCCTTGAAGTCTCCCTCGAAAGGGAGGATGTACTGTCTCCACTCTCCCCCTAAATCTGACCTTTTTGTTTAAAATGTCTTTGGTGTTAATGCCTTCTGAGGGCCTGAAATACCCTGTTCTTATAGCTGCTGCCTTTAAAAATTTCTGACATATATACCCTTTACTCTTGCAGCCAGCTTCTCTGCAGATTTCATGGCTCTGATTTCATGTTTGTTTCTTTACTGCAGCTGGGGTTATCATGGTAGATGTCTCATCGACCTCAGACTCCTACATGTATGATGGCAAGGTTGCTCTCTTGCCTCTGGGGCGGGTTCAGTTCTCTCCTAAGACTTGCCGGAGCACTTTTAACTTCTCTCACAGCTGTCTCTAGAGACATATGCCTGTAGTTTGATTTTTATATTGTCTTTGGAACCCAGGTCATGCAGATAGAATTGGTAGGGACGGAGAAGCGTCATTACACTTCACTTACTAGCTGAGTTGATTCTAGTGATCGTCAAAAGCTCCGAAGGGAATACAGAGTGTCCCCTATTAAGAATTAAATTGAGGGGGCCTGGCCCGGTGGTGCAGCGGTTAAGTGTGCACGTTCCGCTTCTCGGCGGCCCAGGGTTCAATGGTTCAGATCCCGGGTGTGGACATGGCACCGCTTGGCATGCCATGCTGTGGTAGGCGTCCCACATAGAAAGTAGAGGAAGATGGGCACGGATGTTAGCTCAGGGCCAGTCTTCCTCAGCAAAAAGAGGAGGATTGGCAGCAGATGTTAGCTCACGGCTAATCTTCCTCAAAAAAAAAAAGAATTGAAGCATTGATTTTGTTGCTATCTCTGTGGGAAGCTATGGGAGAGAGCGGGCGAGCCAGGACTGGCGCCGTGGAGGCTGGGTCTGGCACCAGCTGTGAGACCCTCTGATCGCTGATGGAGCAGGGCCTTGCATCCAAAGCATGGCCCTGAAGCACCTGATAATTTGAAATTCAGTAACACGGCATAAATTGGAGTATTGTGAATCAAATCACATTTTAAACTAACCAAAAGGTCTGCCATTTAGAAGAACCTTATAGTGAATAAGTTAGAATGAAGTAAGAGTCGCCTTTCTAAAGTTAATAATTGCCCTTCCTATTAAATGCTGTGTTTGGAAAATTCATGATTGTAAATTAAGACTTTAAGTGGAGTGCTACTTTTTGGTGTCCATTTCCAACTTTTCTAAACAAGGACTAGTGACTTTACAGTACCATGCCCTCCATGGCAGTTAGATGTTATTTTTAAATAATTTTAGATGATGACAGTTAAAAACACTTAAAAATAATGTGAGAAAAACACTCTCTGAAAATCCACCACACAATGTAAATGAAATCATGCAGTTTTTAAATTTGCTATTTTAAAATTTGTATCAAAGTGTTACATAGTTATAGAAAATCCAGCAATAGAGACAGGCTTGTGATGAAAAGCAACAGACTCCTGCCTCCTTCCTTCTCCGCCGTCTGCCTCCTCTAGAAGCAGACAGGTTTAACCGTATTCCGGCGATAGTCAGCCAGAACCCACCTCTGCTGTCATACTAGTTGTTTCAGCTCAGTCTGTTTTGATTAATTGGTGCCTAGGCCATAATGTGCGCTAAAAGTTTTCAAAATCTCTGCTGGTTATCTTTATGAATATTGCTGTTGTTAATATGTTTATGCTGAGTTTGTCTGAATCAACTTTAAGCATTGTCTGCTCTTGCACTGTGATGGATAAAAGCTTACTTTTAACAGTCTTTCCTACATCTTTCTTTTTTCTTTTTTAACAGTTTTGTTAAGATATAATTCACATACCATACAATTCTCCCACTAAAAGTACACAAATTAATGGCTTCAGTATATTTACAGAGTTGTGAACCATCACTGGAGTCAATTTTAGAACATTTTCATCATCTAGAAAAGAAACCCCTCAGCCCTTACCCTGGAACCTACCCTTCAGCCGGAGCAACCACTAATATAGATTTGCCTGCTCTGGACGTTTTATATAAAGGGGATCATACAATACATGGTCCTTTGTGACTGGCTTCTTTCACTTAGCGTAATGATTTTAAGGTTCATGTACACCGTAGCATACACTAGTACCTTATTCCTTTTTATGACTGAATAATATTCCATCGTGTGGATACACTACATTTTGTTCAGCCATTCATCAGTTAATTAATTAATTAATTTGGGTTGTTTCCACTTTTGGTTATTGTGAGTAATGCTGCTGTGAACCTTTGCCTATGATTTTTTGTGGGGACACATGTTTTCATCTCTCTTAGATTTATACCTGGGCATAGATTGCTGGGTCGCAGGGTAACTCTATGTTTAACTGTTGGAGGAACCACCAGGCTGTTTTCCAAAGCAGCGGCACTATCTTACGTTCCCACCAGCAGTGTAGGAGGGTTCCAGTTTCTCCACATCCACGCGAACGCTTGTTTTTTATTATTATTTATTATTGCTGCCATCCTAATGGGTGTGAAGTGGTATCTCATTGTGTTTTTAGTTTGCATTTCCCTGTTGGCAAATGATGTTGAGCATCTTTTCATGTGCTTATTTACTTACATCTTCTTTGGAGAAATGTCTATTCAGACCCTTTGCCTATTTTTAATTGAGTTGTCTTTTTATTACCGAGTTTCAAGATTTTTATATATTCTAGATACAGATTTCTTATCAGATATATGATTTGCAGTTGGCATAAATGTGAGGGTTTGTTTCTGGACTCTCAGTTCTATTCTGTTGATTTCTGTCTGTCTTTATGCTGGTACTGAGCTGTCTTGATTACTGTAGCTTTGATAGTAAGTTTTAAAATCAGAAAGTGTCAGTCCTCCAACCTTTTCTTTTTCAAGATTGTTTTGGCAGTTTTAGGTCCCTTGAATTTCCATATGAATTTTGGGATCACTTATCTATTTCTGCAAAGATAGCCAGCTCGGATTTATTTTCATTTTTTCTTCTTCTCCCCAAAGCCCCCCAGTACATAGTTGTATATTCTAGTTGTAGGTCCTTCTGCTTGTGCTGTGTGGGACACCACCTCAGCATGGCTTGATGAGTGGTGCTGGGTCCGCGCCCAGGATCCAAACTGGCGAACACAGTCTCTATCAAGGATGTTTTCAGAGAAGCTGAGAATTTCGTAATTGAGTAAGATGTGTAACAACTGACAGTGATAAAATTGTGTGTGGAAAGAAAAAGGCTGAGTTGGACACATGTACAAAACTTGTGAAAATGCAAAGTGTTTAAAGCTGTGCTTATTATATTATTGATTGGCAGGCACTTTGTGGGAAATAATGGAATCTATTCCTGTGTTGTTAAACCAGTAACGTCAACCATGAACTTCTTTTGCTCTTCTGGTCTTAACTGTCATCGTTTCTGTGAATTTTCGCAAGAAACAGATGCTGAATCTCCTGACTTGCCCTACCACACGGCAGTTAGATAGGTTAGCAGCAATAAAGTTTTACTGTTTTTGTTTCTTTTTTTTTTTTTGAGGAAGATTAGCCCTGAGCTAACATCTGCCACCAATCCTCCTCTTTTTGCTGAGGAAGACTGGCCCTGAGCTAACATCCATGCCCATCTTTCTCAACTTTATATGTGGGACATCTACCACAGCATGGCGTGCCAAGCGGTGCCATGTCCGCACCCGGGATCTGAACCGGGGGAACCTCAGGCCACCGAAGCAGAATGTGCAAACTTAACCGCTGTGCCACTGGGCCAGCCCCTACTGTGATCTTTGAGCTCAGGGCTGAGGCTGAAATTTTTCTGAACAACAAGAGTCCCCCTCAACCACTGTTATTGAACACTGAATGGCTTTGGAAATGGGCTTTTGCTGATTTGATAATGGAATTATCAAATTGATATTATTTAATACCTAATATTTTATATTCTAATTTAGAAAGAGAATTTGAATTCTGACGATTGAATTAGCTTTTGATAATTTGCTGCTTGATGCTGTTTTTAATGAATTCAACCTAAAATTACAAGGCAAAACAGCATTTATCTGAGAAACTGATACTGTAGTAGAGTTATTTTGACAACAGTGTTTGAATTGTAGGTAATGTCAAGGTAATTTATATACTTCCCATACTATCAAAAGTTTAAAAAAGATGTGAGATCTCCGTTCCCACCCAAATTTGCTTCAGATATATTTTCTGAGCTCAAACTACAGTTCTGGTTCTACTCACCACTTACTATGGTGGAGTATGAATCCACTTATTGTGGATCTTTACTTCTTTTTTTTTTGAGGAAGATTGGCCCTGAGCTAACATCTGCTGCCAATCCTCTTCTTTTTGCTGAGGAAGATTGGCCCTGAGCTAACATCTGTGCCACCTTCCCCTACTTTATATGTAGGACACCTGCTACAGCATGGCTTGCCAAGCAGTGCATAGGTCTGTTCCTGGGATCCAAGGCGCTGAACCCCGGGCCGCCAAAGCAGAGCACATGAACCCCACTGCTACGCCACTGGCCCAGCCTCTATTTATACTTCTTTTTAAAAATTATTCTCCTTTTACAGTACAGGGGCTCCAGAGGAAAGGAGATAAACATCCTTGTTGTCTTGAACTTGTAATAAAAGAATCATAAGTCCATGTGGACTTTTCTTCTTTTTATGTGAAGAGCTAATTCTGTTCTGCTGCTGAGCTCGAACACCTCTCCCTAAAACCATCTCATTCATTGATTGCCTCTGCCGTGGCCTCCGTGTTAGGGGCCATCCTCACCTCAAGGAGCTCAGAGTCTAGTGGTGAAGAGAGAGACAAGCAGATAATTATAATGCAATGTCATAAATATGGAATGGAGATGTGTACAAATGCAGTGGGAGTGTAGAAGAGGGGATGACTATTTTCATACGGGAAGTCGATGGAGACTTCACAACAAAGACAGTATTTGAAGTAGATCTTAGAAATTAAAGCCAGGAGTTCACAGGGTAGAGGACGGGCATTCTAAACAGAAGGAACAGCACATGCACAGGCATGGAAGGCGAGGTCACAGGACATGGTTGCCTGTGGCTATACATACAGGGGGAGTGGCCGGAGAAGAGGCTGGGATGGTAAGTTATGGCCAGATCATGAAGGGCACTGTGCAGTGCGCCCTGAAAATCTGGTTCCAGATGCAAATCACTATTGCTACAGAGTTGGCTCATAAATTCAAGTCGTATCACATCCTATCAAGTAATTTACTTCTACTGACAAATCAGCCTCTCCAACATAAACATTTTCCATCTACTTTCTTACATTTCTTCTTTTCTCAATATATTTGCAGTATGTTTGCAATAAAAGCCAAATTCCAACACTTAGCAGTAGTTCAAACTGAATTAGGACTGGAAATGCACTTGAGTTTGAGATTTTAGAAGTTTCTCTGGGAGGAAAAGCCTTTGAAGAGGCATGGAAATGGTCTAAAAGGGCAAATCGTAGTTGGTTTTACCTTTACAAGATTTAACTGTTTCTGCAAATGCCCTATTCAATTTGTTTCCTGAAACTTTTAATTTTGTTTGTTTTTTAGTGGACAGAAGACTGCAGAAAATCCACCTATCCTCCTTCTGGACCGACGTGAGTAAACGTAGATGATCAAAACTCGCTTTGACCTTTGTGGAGGTTTTCCCTATGTAATAATCTCATAAAATAACAATAGTGAATAAAAACTTAAGTCACATCTTCTATCCGGAGACAAAATTTCTTTTTCTCAGGTTCGTATATTGTGCATTTGGCTAAGATCTTGGACAAATATGAAAATACCCCATGACAAACATGCCCATTCCTAGTCTATCAAATAAAGGATTTCCATTCTCCACTAAATTCTTCTATCTACCGCGAAGCATTTTTCTCACCCGCTAAGCAGAGCTGATCTGTGATTTTCTGTGATGCCTGAGTATAAACTACCAGATTAAAGTGTAGGGCCTCCTACGTGAAACAATCAAGAAATAAATCCTGGCATGATAATCTAAGCTATTGAGGACAAAACAGGGTTGGAAAACGTAAGGGAAGGGCCAGTAGCATGTTTTAGTGTGTTTAACGTTAATATGTTCAGTGCAGGGTTTTGGCCTTTTCAGATCCTTTGTGGATACATGGGTCTGTGAGAATGACATAAGAAATAGCCCACCGGCCTATGCAGAGGGTGGAAAAGAGGGAAAAGGTTTAGGGAAAGTGATCTTTTTTGCCCTGCTCTTCCCTCTCACTGAAAGTAGCCTGCTGGGGCTGGGGAAGCCTGAGGACAAGTTTAACCCTAACATCAAGATGACATTTTTCAGTTTTCCTAGCACTAATTAAATTAATTAATATATATTAATGTATAATTAATATATATTGTACTGCGCTTGTCTAAATTATGTTTTCTAAATAGCCTCTGTTTCAGACACAGTGAGATTATAAGAAACTAAATTCTTTTGATTTACTCGCCTTTCTGTAAAAAGAGGCAAATATTTGGCCGAAAGGTAACCAGTTTCTATTATTCTAAAGCCAGGGCTCATTCCAGCCACGTCTCTGATGACTTGCTCTCTTGAGGTCTTCCTTTCTATCCCCACTGGCACCATATTGGTCTTCAGTGTCTTATTGACTGCATGTGTGTCTTGGCTATTCTCGCTGTCCCAATTCATTGAACATTTAATGAGTACCGTCCACGTTTAAGGCTTTTTTCCTACTCCCTTTTATTTGCACCAGATGTGTGTCTATGAATTGATTGCCTTGCAGACCTTTCCTGCTTAGGCATTTAACTGGTTCCACGTTGTTGTGTGTGTGTGTACACATGTATACACCCACACACGTAAACACGTTTTTCTCATATTTATACATCTACCTAATTTTTGCCCTGGTATTTCTGCTGGATTCCTTCTTGCATTGCTAGCCTGTTCCCTACGTAAAAATCCTCAGCTCTCCTCTGATCCTTTTCCTCTCTGAACTATAAATGATCTTGAGATCTGGGAGAGTAGTGTGGTGTTCATGTACCTTTGAATGACAACACATCCTCCTGTATCTTTAAGGTCATGCTTTTCAGTCAAGTGCATAGATTCTGGAGGTATGCATGGGCAACTGTGAGGGAGGAAAGAAACACCTGTTTATCAAGCCTGACCAGTCAAATCAAAATGCTGGAGATAAGGGACTGATAGCCAGTTCACCCCTCTCTCCATCTGAATCCATTAGCATTTCTTTTCTACTGCTCACTGGTGCTTAGCATCTGCTGTCTTATTTGTGTCTGTGTGTCGTGTCTCTTGGACTAGTTTCTGAGCCACCTGGATAGCCAGGTGGATTCAACTGATGCTTAATACTGATTATGATGACCTGGGCACAGCAAATGCTGAGTCTCAAAGACAATTTAATGATGTTTATTGTTTGTAGTAAAGTAGGAAAGTATTCTATAGTAATTACTATTGTTGAATACCAATTTTGCTAAGTCTTTTTTGCATATTTCAGGTAATCCTCACTGCCCTCATAAGGTAGTTAATTTCTCTAGGAAATTGAGGTGCACATGTTAAATACTGAGATATTTTATAAAAATTTTAAATGAGAAGTGAAATGTAGGATTATGGCTAAGCTTTCATTATTAAAATAATTTTATTAATCAGATTAACCGTTCTCTCAAAGAATTCTGATTAGTGGACATTTTATTGTACAGAGGTTTCTGGGATCTCCTTATCCCCACTTAATTATAATCCTCTGCTGTAATGAGCTCCATTTCCTCTCCATTTCTTCTTTGGAATCCAGGACTGAAAAAGAATCAGGAGTGTAGGGTAGATAGAGGGGCATGGTTTGGGTTTTATCGGATGTTATGAGGGGAGGAGCAGCTGATTGGTGTTCATAGGTGGAACAAGTATGTTATGACCGTGCCACCGATGTGCACAGCTCCAGGCGCCACTGATTTATTGTTGCTGCTATACACGGAAATCTGAATGCACGCTGGCGGGGAAGGGAGGAGGTTATTAGCGCCTGCCCATAATAGGAGGAACAAGACATACCTTATTGAATTGTGGAACAGAATTTTACATGTGAAATTATGACCAGTCAGAAACTGAATTAATTTGTGTTTTTTTAGATGGGCACCTGAGCTAACATCTGTTGCCAATCTTCCTTTTTTATTTTTATTTTTTTCCTTCTTCTTCTTCTCCCCAAAGCCCCCCCAGTACATAGTTGTATATTCTAGTTGTAGGTCCTTCTGACTCTGCTATGTGGGACGCCGCCTCAGCATGGCCTGATGAGTGCTAGGTCCACACCCAGCATCTGAACTGGTGAAACCCTGGGCCGCTGAAGTTGAGCGTGTGAACCCAACCACTCGGCCATGGGGCTGGCCCCCTGAATTAATTTGTTTTTATGTGAAGCTTTTTTTCCAGGATTTAAGTATTATAGTATTTAATACAGATATCAGCTACCAAGGAAATGGAGGTTTGAAAGTGCTTTGAGAAGAACAAAATTTATTCATTGTGATTTTGTTTAAATATGCTTCCAAAATTGTGTGTGTTTTCCTTTTCTAGTTGAATCACGACAGGAGTGGCTGCTGGTTGACAGTTTCATGAAACCTTCTACATACACCCAGGCCCCAAGCTCAGTAGCATTATTTAGAGAATCAAATAATTATTCATGACAACAGAAATATAAATAGGACCGCAATTTATGACTTTGAGGAACTAACCCATCTCTGCTGTAGACGTCCCTCTGCATAACATTTTAATTTAAGAGCGTGGTCACATTGTCGCACACACCGGAGTGGACCTTGTGCTTCTCTGGAGCAGAGCAATAATGGAGCAAATGCTGGCTACCTTTCGGCGTAGTTTTAAGCTGATAAATCACTGAATGAAACACACTAAGAGGCTATTTTAGTTTAGTAACAAGTGCCAGAAGATAAAGTTTCCGTAGCGACCGAGAATAGTTGTAGAGTTCATCCACCAGAAATAGGGCCCAGCTCCGTCGATAAGGGAGGGGACGGTGCTGTATCCTCATAGTAGGAATTGCTGTGTATAAATTGAGGAGGAGGAAGTTGGGGAATGGGCATGATAGAACAGTGCTTGGGGCTTGGACTTACAGAGGAATGAGAAGAGAGGAACTATGGTGGGAAGGGTAGGATGGCTGAGTGACTAGTGCAGGTTCCTGAGGCCAATCATGGGAAGCTAACACATGTTGCCCACTCTTGTGGGAGCTTCAAAGGTGACGTTACTGAAGCCAACATTGGAGACATTGATTTGGCAGTAGCATTAGATTGAGAGGAAATTCTGAGACTGGGAAACCAAAGAGAAGTGCCCAGACCCTAGACTAAATCCTTGCAGAGATTTAGGAGGAAAAAAAAAAAAGATAATTTTTAGCAGTGATATTCAGGTTTTTTCTATAAAGCTCTTGAGCCAAAATTGGTTCTTCACATTTCACCGATTCATGTTAACCTAATGTATAATTCTATTCCAAGATTTCTGAAACTATTTATAATTGTATATACAGGGTAGAACAAAAACCCTGGGTGGAAAATGGGCTCTTTTGCTATTTTTGGTTTGAATACCAACTTTCATATTGCTATGAAGAATGTGTCTTTAACATAGCCATGTAGATGTAACTGTCTAATTCCCATCCAAAAACTGCTTTCAGCATTTCAAGATGATAGACACTCCTCTCATTACAGCTATAGGGGTCCGGTTCCGTGGTACACCATAAATCTTGATTTACCACCCTACAAAAGATGGCATGAATTGATGACTGACAAGGCACCAGCGGTATGCTAGGATTCTTCAATTTTTCTACTTCTGACTTTACTGAATATAATTGTATTTTTAAAGGAACATTTCATGAAATTATGTACCAAGTATTTTAAGAATGGGCTTTTGATACTTTTCTGCCCTTTACGATAAATGATAGTAGAGGAAAAGGTGTCCTTCCTCCATAGCTTCTTGACTTTTTTGGTTGTCTTTCCCTTTGTTTGTATCATCTACCTCCATGTAAATAGCTGAGAATCAAGTGTGCTGTTAAAGATAAAATTAGTCTGTACTGTGTTTATAATACTAATTGAAAATGTTTTCAAATTGTACTATTTGATTGAGCTACATATGGATAAGTCAAAAGGTCTATATCCATTTTCATTATACCAATATTAATCTTAAATATCAGCACTTCTTTATGTCTCTTATTGTTTTATTACTTATTTTTCAGCTAAAGCTTATAATGAATTCACTGAAGAATATGGTAAATGCATTTGTGCCCAGTGGAAAAGTTATGCAGATAGTGGATCAAAAGTTGGTAAGAAATATTTTCCACAGTAAGTTTTAAGCACATATACATATACACAGAGTTCAGAAAAGGCTCTGATATTTATTGAAAGGCATAATTTGACAGCCTTTTCTGAGGAGCTTGAACAAATTTATATTTATTCTAAACCACTGTCAAAACTTCAGAGGGACTGGAAATTCTGGGCCTTGGTAATATTAGAGTAATAAGATGCAAAATAGCAAATTTTGCCAATTAACTACTCTTTCAATGTTTTTTAAAAGTGTGGACTTTTTTACAGAGCAATGGACAAATGTGCATATTTCATCTGGGAGTAAGGCATTTCCTGCCCCTTATGTGTCCTTAGGTTTGCAAGTTCACTGTTGAAAATTTGGGTTTTTTTCTTAAGTATTTTGCCTGAGTATCTCAGGACACCCAGAGAGTTTTCTAGATATGACCACATGACACACTCAGCCCAGGCCTCTATTTTGGGGAGTCCTTCAGCAGCTGTGACTGTTGAAACTCACTTGGGTTGCGTATTTCTTATTGCTGTGCATTCACCAAACCAGTTCATTTTCCTCCTGGTCGTTCAGGAAGACTCCGTGTCTCAACCGTTTTTTTTTAATTTAGTTGGAACCAGTGGAAAGTCTAGGGCCCGGCTCCTCGAACCCCCTGAGAAATCCTCATCACCCTCTTTCAGTCTTTGCTCCAGGGCCCTCACTGGCCTGCAGGCTGCAAAGAATTGGGGCAGACACCAAGGCCCTAGGGCAGATTATTCAACCTTGGCACTAATGACATTTGGGATTGGATAATATTTTGTTGTAGGGGACTGTCCATGCATTGTAGGGTGTTTAGCAGAGTCCCTGGCCTCTATCCGTTGGATGCCAGTAGCACCCTTTCAGTTGTGACAACCAGTAATGTCTCTTGATACTGTCACATCTCCTCTGGGGGACAATACTCCCCTGGATGAGAACATTTCCCCAAAGGCTGGCTGCTCTGGACGTAGCATGCTGATGGCACTTGTATCTGCCAACCTCGAAAACTGTTAGCCCTCGTGTTTATGCTCTCAGAGCCTTTGATTAAGGCCGTCCTTTATGTTTATACTAACCAGACTTCCTCCGAGTAAAAATGCTGATGGGAGCCGCTGCAGAGGAGGCCCCCACGCCCACGCAACCGTGGCAGCAGGGAGAGCAGTGTGGAAAGGGTTCAGGTGCCCAGGCTTTGCAATCAGACAGCACTGGGGTTTTCGTTTGTTCTTTAAACATTAGATTTAAGGCTGGATCAGGCAGATCCTAGCTGTGTGTCCTTCGACAAGTTTCTTAAGCTCTGAAACTTCAGTTTTCTCATCAGGGAGAATTTACCAATGCTACATGTTTCCTATGGTGGTTGTGAGGATCAAATGACATACTATATGTAAAGCACAGTGCCTGGATGTAGTAAATGGTTAATAAATGTTCACTGAGTCACTTCTGTTTGTTAAATTGGCAGGAATATTCCCCTTTGCAATGCCTTGAATACCTAGGGGAGAAAATAATATGCATAATTAGGTCATATTACATATAAATACCAACTTGGTGAAAAATTGTGAATTTTAAGCACATCATCTTAGCAAGAGGCTGTGAGCTTAAATAGTGATCTCATCGTTGGTGAACAGTTGCAGTTGAGAATAAAAGCATGATGTCCACCATTGAGGTTGCTCATGTGTCCACTGTTTGCCAACAGGATGCAGTGAATGCCTCTTAGCCCAAGATCAGCCATTAACCATGATGGAAGGTTTTTGTGAAGAACTAGAGTACAGATTTGTTGCGATGAGTGTGGGAAGGAGATAGTAATGGGGGTGTAAGGCCCTTGGCTAGCGGGTGAGTTTGGAGAGAAAAGGGCTACTTGTTGTGATGTTGCTGTGTTGTGGGTCATGTTAGGTCATCCACTTGGAATTTTCCCAGTTCCCCCTCTCTCTGGATAATAAAGTGAAATTTACGGCAGGAAAAAACAATCATAGGTCTCTGCATAATACCTGAGAACAGATGAGCTTAAGGGAACCAAAGCTAAAGGTAAAGAATTTGGGGCTCAGTATTGAGGAGTACATAGAATATTTTAGAAATACCTGATGTTAAAGTGCTTTAAAAAATACCTTTTATCACCTATTGGGCAGCAGTATCTAGAACAAATTTTATGTAACAGAACCAAACCTCAAAGCAGCCCTTTAGGTCCAGTGAGGGTTAATTCATTTGTTTTTCAGCCTGGTCTCCTCGGCAACTTTCCTGGTCCTTTTGAGGAGGAAATGAAGGGGATTGCAGCTGTTACTGACACACCTTTAGGTAAAGTTCACTTTGTAGCTGTTAAAAAATTTAATAAAGCACTTGAAAATTTTTCTCTTGAGGTATGGTCTACCTGCAGTAAACCGCGCAGATCTTAAGTATACTGCTCAATAGTTTTAAAAATGCATACATGCTTGTAATCACAACTCTGAGCAAGGTACAGAAAATCCCTGCCATCCAAAATGCTCCATCATGGCCCTTCACAGACAATACTGTGTCCCCAGGTAACCGCTGTTCTGACTTCACCACAGATTAGTTTTACCTCTTCTTGAGTTTCTTATGAACAGAACCGAACAGCATGAACTGTTGTGTCTGGCTTCTTGTACGTACTGTGATAGGTGGAATGCTTTTGGATGAAGAGAACATATTTGGGTTGTTTCCAGATTTTGGATATTAAGAATAAAGTGGTTATGAACATTCTCCTACATGTCTTTGGATGGGCACAGCACTCGTTCTCTTGGATATGTGCTGGGTTATAGGGTGGCTGTATGTTTTGCCTTGTACATTCCGCCAGCCAGTTTTCCAAAGTGATTGTATCCGTTGACAGTCAACATAGTACAAGAGTTTTAGTTTTCTCCACTTGATAGTGTCGGTCTTTTTTAAGTTGAGCCATTTTGTTGAGTGTGTGATAGGATCCCATTATTATTTAATTTGCGTTTCCCTGATGACTGATGAGATCGAACGGTTTATTGACCTTTTCCTTCCTTCCTTGTCGTTGTGAAAGTCTTAGGCCCATTTTTTGCTGGTTTGAAGGAATTCTGATATATTCTGGATACAAGTCCATTGTCAGATATATTATTCTAAATATCTTCTCCCAGTCTGTGGCTTACATTTTTATTCTCTTATTGGTGTCTTTTGATGAAGATAAATTCTTAGTTTTAATGAAGTCTAATTTCTTAGTCTTTTTTTTATGGTTAGTGCTTTTTGTGTCCATTTAAGAAATCTTTGTCTACCCTAAGGTCATGAAAATATTCTTTTATGTTTTCTTCTAGATATTTTATGTTTACTTTTTACATTTAGGCCTATGATCTATTTTGAATTAATTTTTGTTTGTGGTACGAGTTAGGGGTCACTGTTCAGTTTTTTTTTCATACGGAATATCCAATTGATTAAACACCATTTATTATAAAGACCAGGCATCCCTCAGTAAATTGCAGTGGTGCCTTTGATATAAATCAGATGATTGTATAAATCTGGTTCTGTTTGGGGACTTTCTGTTAAGTTTCGTTTATCTATTTTGTCTTTCCTTATGTCAATACTATTGCTACCGCAATTACTAAAGCTTTACATTAATTAAAGCCTGAAATTAGGGTAGTGTTAAGTTTTCCAACTTTGCAGCTTCCAAAATCCTCTTAGCTATTCTAGACCCTTTGCATTTCCATATAAATTTTAGAATCAGCCTGTCAACTTTGACAAAAGAGCGTGCTGATATTTTGAATAGAATTGTAATACTGAGTTTTTCAATTCATGACCATGGTATATGCCATTTCAACATTTATTTAGGTCATTGCTTTCTCTGAGCAGGATTTTTTTATTTTCAGGGAGGAGGTCTTGCATATCTTTCATTCGTCATTTCTGGCATTGAGACGGTTCTGACTCCTAGCGCCCCGTGCACAGCAGAGCGGAACCCTGCCCAGTCTTTTTGCTCCATCCTCTCCCCTTCCGGTGCTGTATTAGACGATGCTCTGCTGCTGTTCATAGGGTTTTCATGGCCAATTTTTCAGAAATTGGTGGCCTTCTTGCTAGTCTGCCTTAGTGTGGAAGCTCCATTGAAAGCTGTACACCATGGGAGCCCCTGCTGGTATATGAAATTCGGTGACATAGCTTACAGCATCACAGTAACATGCAGCCACCACAGTATGACAACTGACAGACGGGTGGGGTGGTTCCCTGACTGGGAAATGAACCCAAGCATGAAAACGCCAAATCTTAACCACTAGACCACCAGGGCTGACTTCACTCATCACATCCTTTATCATATTTGTCATATCCAGTTTGTCATATCCTTAGGAACTGATATTTTTGGGAGCTATTTTTAAAATTTCAGTTTCTAATTTATAGCACTTACTTTAATGAAAAAGACTTTTTCCGCCATCCTGAAAGTTTTATTTTTAAGCTACCAAAGCAATAGAGTCATTATTTTAAGTAGCCAGTAATACCTTTGTTTTTTTAAGAGCGATGATTGAGAATTTCTGAAAATCAATAATATTTATCAAGGAAAGTAGCTAGATTTTTTTGTCTTTGCTTCTTTAAAAAAATGATTTAAAAAGGTAGTCAACATACTGGAAATATACACTTGTAGGCTATATGATAAATAAATCTTTGATTATTATGTAAAGAACTCTAGCAAATGAATGCCACATATAAATATCTCAAGAGAAAGGTGGATTAAGAGGATTAACAGATGATTCGTAATAAAAGAAAATAAGAGTGGAATTTCACCAAAATAGAAATCAAATGGAAATAAAATAAACATTAGATTAGGATGAAAAAAACATGTTAAGCTTAACATGTTAACATAAAATGAGACAGAAAAAGTATGTTGTATACCTTCAAATTAAGGGCTAAGTGGTACCACTATACAGTTTTGGAAAAATATTCAAAAATTAAAATGTTTCATAACGAGTTTTCTTCTGTAAGCTCTGCACTGATTTTATTAATAATTCCGGTATCTCTTTTCTCACCTTAGAAGTATTAGTCACATTCTAAAAGTCGGGCAAAATACATTTTCAGCATTCAATCAAGAACCAGATGTATTAAATCATCATTATTTGAGCCCCCAAAGAAAACTAAAATGGGGCATATTGATGAAAAATTTGGACAGTATGTTGTAGTACAATTCCAGCGTGTCCAGTTGTTGAACTTGCCCCATAGCTGCCCTTTTGAGGACCTATTTTATCTTGAGTCTGCAGAGTACAGGCTGAGCCACCACCACCGGCCAGCTATTCAGGCACACTCAGGTTGGTCTGCAGACACTTAGGTATGACAAAAAAAAACTTCACACAGCGATGGCAGTTAAACCTTTTCTTAAAAAAGAATTTTCTAACAATGTCGTGATTCTGTATATTGATCAAAAAATTTCCTATCTTTTCTCATAGGAGAGATCATTTCATTCAATGTTTTCTATGAGTTTTTTACCATCTGTACTTCAGTAATAACAGAAGACAGACAAGGTAAATGTGTGCTGAGCAGGGGCGGGCAGAGCCAAGTATGAAGTAGAAGAAAATCTTCTAAGTAAATGGAATGAGAACTTGTACAATCCAGGCTTGCCATGCTAATTCTGTGTACATTGCATGAAGTTTTATAGATCTTGGTAAATTCTTATAGGTGAATTAAATACTATCCTTATTTTAAGACCACTGTAATACCTATTAAAGTTTAATTCAGGCATGCAAAAAACTTGGAAGAAGTGTGTCAGGACTATAAACATTCGTACCCTTCCTCAGTCTACTTGTGCCCATCCTCATGATTGGATGTAAGCACCCACAGGGGTAATTCCTTATCTTCATATATGTAATGACCCAGCCTTTCCTCTAAGCCCAGGACAAACATTTGCCCATCACTTCCCAGCCAAGGGACCCTCTGGAGACCAGCCTCACTTTCCCATGTTTTTCCTGGCAGTCCCCAGAGTACAAGGCACAGGATGATTTTCCCTGATTCCCTCTTATTTTTGACCTATATCCTGGGTATAAAGCCAGCCTGTGCAGAACCCTTGAGACGCCCAGCTCTAGGTGCCCATCCCTGAAGGGAAGCGTGTTGGTAAGTCACATTAGGTGAGGCTGAAAGAGCTCTGTCTACGTAGAACAGTGTCATAATGGACAGAGAATGACCTTTGATCCTTTTCCCATATTCAGAACTTACCAGGAACCCTGTGCTCTCAGGTATCATGAGGGGATCTGGCCGATGTGACAGGGACAACAATTTCATCTTAAGGCTTATGCTATCAGAATGCTGCTTAATTCTTACTGTTGGCTTGAACAGTTGTGAATATCAGCCAACCAAAATTAAGTGTTCAGCTTTGATTCAGAATCGGTTGTACTATCATAACTGCTACTACAGGTCTCTTTTGCCTACTTTGAATTAGGTCATGTACTACATGGGCGAAACATGGATTTTGGAATATTTCTTGGGTAAGTAAAGAACATGGTGTGTATCAGTCCTTAAGAAAAGTAGATTGTATTACACTGATGAACAGTAAGTCTCAAGTCTTGCCCAAAATATGACCGGAAGTGACGACACTGGAGTCCTGAGTTTTGAGACAAGATGGGCACACCCTCACTCACTTATTTGAGAGTTTGTAACTGGGTTGCACCTAGTGAACAAAATCTGGAGCATGCCTCAAGGCCCTAGATGCATGTCTAGTTTGTTGCTTAGAGGGGAGAATGGCATTCTATGTGTCGTCCTGACCTTTCTTTGTCTACAACAGGGCTTTGTAATGAAAGACTTACATTTGAATCTGGGGTTTGGTGTTTACAGGCTTCACAGTGGCGGAGTTAACTTCTCTGAGCCTCACTTTTATCTTGTGGAAGATGGAGGATGAACCACCCATATTGCAAAGTTCTTGTTAGGGTTGATCATTAGAGATCAGGTAGATAAAGCGCCTAGTGTAAGGCTTGGCCATCAGCGTCATATTCAGCATTATCATCATCCTTGTCCTTAAATAGCACTGAAATCTGTTTTTTGTAGGTGGAATATAAATAATCATTCCTGGGTCATCACTGAGCAGCTGAAACCTTTAACGGTGAATCTGGACTTCCAGAGGAACAACAAAACTGTCTTCAAGGCGACAAGCTTTGCTGGCTATGTGGGCATGTTAACAGGATTCAAACCAGTAAGGCGTCTCCCGTTACATAATTTTACAGATGGTTGTGTGTCCTGCTGTTACTCCCTGTGAAGGGTGGAGTCTAAGGAAATGAGGACTTAAAAAGAATACGAAGCCCCAGATTATCCCTTTGTCCTTCTTGTCACCTTCAGAGGTCTGAGCTCACAGAGTAGAGAAGACTAGAAAGGAAGTGAAGGTTTCTGAGCCTCTTCTGAGGAAAAAGCATGCGGCTGGGTGTGTAGGGCTGGGAACATAAATCTGGAATCTGGTCCTGGGTCTGCCACTGCAGCAAGTTAGGCGTTAATGCTGTGCACTTCACTTCCTTGTCAGAAAAGTGTGGCCGGTAACATCCCACCTACTTACCTCACACGTTAGATGTGAAAAGGCTCTGAACTTTAAAGCTCTGTGCACAGAAGGTGATGTTACCATGGTTTTGATTGATCTTTTGGTTCCCCATCACCCAATCCAGGCCTTGATGTACAATATCAAGCACAGTGAGAGGGCCTCACAGGATGATGGAGGTCTCTGATTCCACTGCTTTGTCTTTTTCTCAGGGACTGTTTAGTCTTACGCTAAATGAACGTTTCAGTACAAATGGCGGTTATATGGGTGAGTAGAGGGTTCTTAAATGAAAGGGGAGTTTCATAGATGTTTTAAGAGGAGGTCTGGATGATGCCTTCTGGTTCATATCTAACCTCTTCCAGGTCCTCTGACACTGTGTTTGATCTCTTCCAGGTGTCCTAGAATGGATCTTGGGAAAGAAAGATGCCATGTGGATAGGGTTTATCCTTAGATCAGTTCTGGAAAATAGCACAAGGTAATCTGTTCGGTTGCTTCATTGTCAAATTTAATTATTTTATTTTTTAAATTATTTTTACTTTTTTTACTGCGATATAATTGACATGTTAGTTTAAGGTACACAACAAAACGCTTTGATATTTGTATACATTCTGAGATGATCACCACAATAAGTCTAGTCAACATGGGTCACCATACAGAGTTACAAGATTTCTTTTCCTTGTGATGAGAACTTTTAAGATCTGTTCTCTTAGCAACTTTCAAATATACAATACAGTATTATTACCTATAGTCACCATGCTGCATATTACTTCCCCAGAACTTATTTGTTTTATAACTGGAAGTTTGTCCCCTTTGACCTCTTTCACCCATTTTGTCCAACCCCTACCCTCTGCCTCTGGCAACACCAGTCTGTTTTCTGTACAGATCTTCCTGGACTTACAGTGGGGTTACATCCCCAAAAACGGGTTTAAATGGGTTTATTGGGATGTAACCTCATCATAAGCTGAAAATATTGTAAGTCTAAAATGCATTTAATAGACTAACCTACCGAACATCATAGCTTAGCCTACCCTACTTTAAACGTGATCAGAGCATTTACATTAGCCTACAGTTGGGCAACATCCTGTAACACAAAGCCTATTTTATAATAAAGTGTTGAATATCTCAGGTAATTTGCTGAATACTGAAAGCGAAAAACAGAAGGATTGTAAGTGTATCACTTGTTTACCCTCGTGATCGCGGGGCTGACTGGGGGCTGTGGTTTGCTGCCAATGCCCAGCATTGCAAGAGAATATGGGACTGCGTATGGCTAGCCTGGGAAAAGATCAAAACTCAGAATTCAAAGTATAGTTTCTGCTGAATGTCTGTTGCTTTTGCACCATTGTAAAGTTGAAAAATTGTAAATCAAACCATTGCAGTTCAGGACCATCTCTATCTATGATTTTTTTTTTTTCAGATTTTACATATAAGTGAGATCATATGGTATTTCTCTTTCTCTGACTTATTTCACTGAGCATAATGCCCTCAAGGTGGATGTTGTCACAAATGGCAAGATTTCCGTTTTTATGGCCAAGTAATATTCTATTGTACATATAGCACATTTTCTTTGTCCATTCATCCTTCAGTGGACACTTAGGTTTCTTCCATGTCTTGGCTGTTGTAAATGATGCTGCTATGGGAGTGCAGATATCTTTTCAATTTAGTGTTTTGCATGGCCTCTGACAGAGGAGTGGTGTAGGTCTGTGCCTGGAAACCAAACCCAGGCCCCTGAAGCGGAGTGTGCCGAACTTAACCACTAGGCTGCTGGGGCTGGCCCTCGAGTTAGTGTTTTTGCTTCCTTCAGATAAATACCCAGAAGTGGAATTACTGGATCGTATGGTAGTTCTATTTTTAATTTTTGAGGAAATCTCCATACTGTTTTCCATAGTGGCTGCACCAATTCACCTTCCCCCCAGCAGTGCACAGGGTGCCCTTTTCTTCACATCCTCGCCGACGCTTATTGTCTCGTTTCTTTTTGATTAACAGTCATTCTAACAGGTGTGACGTCTTCTCTCTTTTGGGGGTTTTGGTTTGCATTTGCCCAATGATTAGTGATTTTGAGCACCTTTTCATGTACCTGTTTTCCATGTGTATGTCTTCTTTGGAAAAATGTCCAGTTAGATCCTCTGCCCTTTTTAAAATAAGATTTTTTTTGCTATTGAGTTGTATGAGTTCTTTATATATTTTGGCTATTAACCCCTTATCAGTTTTATGATTTGCAAATAGTTTCTCCCATTCAGTAGGTTGTCTTTTCATTTTGTTGATGATTTTCTTTGCTGTGCAGAAGCTTTTTAGTTTGATGTAGTTCCATTTGTTTATTTTTGTTTTTGTTGCCTTTGCTTTTGGTGTCAAATCCACAAAATCATCACCAAGACCAGTGTTAAGGAGTTTATCACCTATGTTTTATTCTAGGGAGGTTTATGGTTTTGGCTCTTACATTCCAGTCTTAATCCACTTTGATTTTTGTATATGGTGTAAGATAGTGGTCCAGTTTCATTCTTTTGCATGTGACTGTCCGGTTTTCCCAGCACGATTTATTGAAGAGACTCGCCTTTCCCCATTGTGTATTCTTGGCTCCTTTGTCATAAATTAATTGACCATATATGTGTGGGTTTGTTTCTGAGCTCTCTATTCTGTTCCATTGATCTATGTGTCTGTTTTTATGCCAGTACCATGCTGTTTTGATTTCTATAGCTTTGTAATATAGTTGTAAATCAGGAAGTGTGACAACTCTAGCTTTGTTCTTCTTTCTCAAGATTGCTTTGGCTGTTTGGGGTCTTTTGTGGTTCCATACAAATCTTAGGATTTTTTGTTCTATTTCTGTGAAAAATGCCATTGAAATTTTGATAGAGATTGCATTGAATCTGTAGATTGCTTTGGGTAGTAGGGATATTTTAACGATATTAGTTCTTCCAATCCATGAACATAGAGTATCTTTCCATTTATTTGTGTCTTCTCCCATTTCTTTCATCAGTGTCTTAGTTTTCAGTGTATAGGTTTTTCACCTCCTTGGTTAAATTTACTCCTAGGTATTTTATTGTTTTTGTTGCATTGTAAATAGGATTGTTTTCCTGCTTTCTCTGATAGTTCATTATTAGTGCATAGAAATGCAACAGATTTTTGTATATTGATTTTGTATCCTGCAACTTTACTGAATTTATTACTTCTGACAGTTTTTTGGTGGAGTCCTTAGGGTTTTCCATATATATCATGTCATCTGCAAAGAGTGACAGTTTTACTTCTTCCTTTCTGATTTGGATCCCTTTTCTTTCTTTTTCTTGCCTACACTGCTCTGGCGAGTGCTGCCAAATACTATATTGAATAAAAATCAGACAGCAGGCATCCTTGTCTTGTTCCTAATCTTAGAGGAAAAGCTTTCACCTTTTCACCACTGAGTATGATTTTAACTGTGGGCTTGTCCTGTATGGCCTTCATTGTGCTGAGGTACATTCTGTCTATACCCACCTTGTTGAGAGTTTTTATCATAAATGGATGTTGACTTTTGTCAAATGCTTTTTCTGCATCTGTTGAGATGATCGTATGATTTTGACCCTTCATTTTGTCAATATGGTGTATCACATTGACTGATTTGTGGATGTTGAACCATCCTTGCATCCCTGGAATAAATCCCACTTGATCATGGTGTATGATCCTTTTAATGTATTGTAGTTTATTTTAAATTACTCATAGTTAAATATAAAAATATTTCCCAGCTTATCTTCCATTGAGGAAGTATTTTAGAATTTCTTAGGTGAACCTTTAACACTCATATGGAATTCTTCCTATTTTCTCTGTGTGTTTATAGCAAGGAAATGAACTGACTTATTTAAAAAGTGGTAAGGATAGTGCCACTATGAAAAGCACCTATGAATTTTTCTTGGTGTACCAAAAAAATCACCCATACACAAAAAAATGGTACAATAAATTCTTTATTTAAATCCTAATACCTGTTAACCTAGAAGTTATATTCTGCACTGGTGCAAAAATCTTATAATAGCAAAACTGCCCTTAGCCAGCACTACATCCAAATAACCTGGAATAAATGGGCATCAGTCTTATTTTTAATGCTTTCCAGGGAATAAGATTTGGTAGTCTTCTTTGAAAATCTACTTCAATTTTTTATAGCCCTAATTTTCAGGAAGGTTTACTTTTTAGTCCTTAAACCCTGTATACAGTAATTAATATTTCCCTCTGTTTTATTGTTGAGTGAAAGGCATAAACAATAAGGGTGGAAGATAATTACTTGAGGCCGTTTTGTCTGTCTTTCAGATTAGAGGGAACATTTCAGATCTCACTGTTTCACTACACAGGAGTCAGGGACTCTTCCTGCCTGAGCCATGCTTACCATCCTTTTAAAACACGTGTTCCTCAGATACTTGTCTTCCTTAGTTTCCACAGCTACAAAATTTTCATTCCAAGTCAACTAAAAATGTTTCCTTTTTTTTTAATGTTTTTATGTAGTTATGAAGAAGCCAAGAATATATTGACCAAAACCAAGGTATTGGCCCCAGCGTACTTTATCCTGGGAGGCAACAAGACTGGGGAGGGTTGCGTGATTACACGAGACAGAAAACGATCTTTGGATGTATATGAGTAAGTACATTTGTTAAAGCAAAATAAGTAGGAACTGAAGTATAGACTGATACGTGTACAGGTTTAAGGTATGAGGCCTAAGAGGAATCTCTCTTTTTACATCTAGACTTGACCCCAAGCAGGGTAGATGGTATGTGGTACAAACAAATTATGACCGTTGGAAAAATCCCTTCTTCCTTGATGATCGCAGGACGCCCACTAAGATGTGTCTAAACCGGACAACCCAAGAGGTACAGTGACAATATCATACATAACAAGGAATGGTGACCACTAAAGAGTAGCTTAGTTCTGGCATTTTTCTTTGGCCTTTGAAGAATTTATAAACCTCCTATTATTCAGTATCTCTGGACAATCCCCCCTGAGTTTTTGTTTTTAACTTAAGGAATAAAATTTTGCTGTACTTTCTCTTTCTTATTCTAATGCCAGACATCACTCTGTGAAGTTCAATGACAGACAGGCCAGAATTAAAGAAAGGAGGAAGAGAGAGAGAAAAAGCAATACAGTAGAACCATTACCTCTGTTTCTAACAGTGACGTCCAGGGAAATTCTTTTAGGGGGGATGGAGGAGGCTGAAGAATGTCGGTTTCTAAGGACCCATCTGTGTGGGTAAGGCTGCTGACATCTGTATTTAACTTACTGAACAAAATTATTTTTGTGTTTTAGAATATCTCACTTGCAACCATATATGATGTGCTGTCAACAAAACCTGTCCTCAACAAGGTATTTTTAAAATATATATATATATTTGCTTTTAGGGAGAGAATTTGGTCCTGTGTTGTGTCTTTCCCTGTTATCTTGGATCAGTTGGAGCTGGAATCCCAGGTCATGTTCAGCTTAAGGCTGATTTTTTAAAATCTTTTTGTGTGACTAAAACCATAACTCTTGAGCTGTCACAAAGAAGCTGGTCACTATGGTTTGATGTCCAAATTGGTCAGAGTATTGTTTCCAGTTTTACTTACATGGCAAATAAGTCTAGCGTTTGACTCTTGACTTCTCCCTGTCTGGAAATCGCATGCTGTACCCTACAGTGAACACCTACACTCCGGAGAACAAAGTCTGAGGTCCATTTTCAGACAGAGCTTTGTGTCTTCATAGATTAGAGTTTCTTTTAAACTTTATTGCATCCTTTCAGCTTTTCCCCACACTAGAGCTAAAAAATGCAAAAAGCTTCCTCATCATTCAATTTGCTAATAGTTCCCTCTTGTATATTCTGGAAATACTCACCAGCTTTCCCATTTGTTTCTTCTCTTCTTTTCCTTGGTCCTTTTCCCTAATCCTCCCTAAAATCATTGTGCCTCCACTCCCTCGACCAGAAGGAATTCTTCCTGCCCGTTAGCATTTAGATGGGAACGTGGCTCCTGCAGGAAGCCTTCCTACAGCCCACTGCCCCGCGAGGCTTCTCACTTTGCCCACTCCCTCTGTGTGATCTCCTGCACGGCCCCCCCACGGTACTAGTGATGCTTTAGGATGAGGATAGCCAGAGCTCAACTGTCCATGCTCCACAGCACACTGTTGGGCTTTGCATGACTGCAAGTTATCCATTGAGGAGGGTTAAATGAGTCTTAATGCATTGGTGGTGAAGCAGTGTCCTGCTCAGGAAAAAGACCTTGTAAGGAACTGAAGAGATTC
Source organism: Equus przewalskii (assembly GCF_037783145.1). NCBI lineage: Eukaryota > Metazoa > Chordata > Mammalia > Perissodactyla > Equidae > Equus > Equus przewalskii. The sequence goes on along the minus strand of NC_091858.1, from coordinate 19,990,704 downwards.
TCTCCTGAGCCTATTTCTATTCATGACCTAGAATAATGGTTTTATTGAAGTCAGTTGTTTTAATTATTATTAACTTATTATTTAATTATTAATTATTTGGATCTTTATATTATGAACTATTTTTATATCTTTATATGTAATATTATATACTAACTATTTAATATTAAGTAAACTCAGAAAGCAATTCCACGAGTACAGAAGTGCTGATATGAGTCAGGACATCTTAGAATTGAAAACATCCCTAAAGTGAAAATAACCTCTGTTTCAGCTGACGGTATACACGACCTTGATGGATGTCACCAAAGGTCGATTTGAAAGTTACCTGCGGGACTGCCCAGACCCTTGCATAGGTTGGTGAGCACACCTGGCCTACAGAAGGCGCTGTGACCTGGAGATGGGACTCGCACGCGGCCGAGTAGTGCTGCCTGGTGACTTCCTTCCGAACCCTGAGACTCGGGGCGGGTTCTCTTTGGCGGCTGTTTTGTCCTTCTGGGTAGGTTTGCAGTTCACAGGCTGTTTTTGGCGTGACGGTTGGTTGATCTTATTTACAGAAGACTTCTTTAAGTGAAGTACACCAATCGTCTGAAATTTGCCGAGTTTCATTTCTCTTTGACATTTCGGGATGGGGACGGGTGATTCAACTATTGTGGGACCCACCTCCGCGGGCAAAGCAGGATTCTCTGTGGGCATTGAATCTGGTATGTCTGTGTGAGTAATAGTTAAAATAGTCCACAGTGTTCAGTTTTTCACTTTTTTCTACATATTTGTATGTTTTTTCTGTATAGCAGTCTTTTGCTCTTAGTTCTAACTGCTTAATAGTAGTTTTAATAAACTGATACACCATTGTCTTTGTTGTTTGGGACAGCAATGAAATTTCACTAATTTTGATTGGAGGGGGATGTGAGACAGACATTCCACTGTATATTTCTTTTAATGGGCAATCCATGGGGCTTTGACTCTGAATTGAAATACTTTTTGGGGTTCATGAAGTAATCAGTATGCCAGGTGGTCTTTTATACATAGAATTGAAGTGTTCTCCTTTTCATAACTACCCTACCTCCCAGTAATCCCAGGACGTAGTTAGCTTCAAAAACAGTCCCAGATTCTGTGAATTAATAGAAAATAAACAGGTCAAAGACTTGTGGAAAATGAGAGGTGAACCTGTTACTTTAAACTCTTAATAAATTTCTTGATTTGTCCTTCTGATCAATGTGTATTTTTTTAAAACTAAGTATAGTTACTAAAAGATTTTTTCAGATATCTGTTTATGAGAAGTGCTAATAGAACTTGTTAACCTTTCAGACTTTCAGTTAACTGTGAAGTGGATGCCAGTTGGGCAAGACCGTATCCACTTCCTTTGTGTATTATGTTGGTTGTATTCCTGACATTCAATAAACAGTCACTGGCAGTAGTGTCAGAGTCATGGATGCTGACTGAATATATAACTATGTATTGGTTTGAGGGTAGGGGTTATTATGGAAAGATGCAAGCTGAATATAACATCTGAATTAAAATGCAAGCGATATGTAAGTGGGTTATTCAACTTATGACTAAATGGTCACAATCTTACATGACTAATCCTTACCACCTCTTAACCCAGTGGCATCAACCCAGTGCATAGGCGTCCAAAGGCTCCTCTTCCCGCCCCCAGACAGGAGGTGCTTCCACAAAACGATAGTGATGCCAGTATTAGCTTAGTGGAGCAAGAGGAATTACAAGATGATTTATGTTAAAATACAATTTGATTAATTAAAAAAATCTTTACTTCAGATTTTGTCCATCTTATAAAAATGAAGTGAGGTAAACTTGTATTTTTTTCTAAAGTAGTAGCCTTTGATATACATGATAATAAAGAGGTAAGATGCTAATTGTTTCAGACTGATTCCTCAGTTTGGACTAAACCAAAGAATTTCAAAGAAATAACTGGTGTTGAAATTTTAGGTAGTATTATTTAGTGGTGAAAAAGCAGTTTATAAAATCGGATATACAGTATAAGCGTATTTATGTAATACTCTATACATATGCATAACTAGATGTACATCTGGAGCATAGAAAGATGAGTAGGAGGATGTTCACCAAAATGTTGACAATGGTTATCCCTGGTGTTAAGTGCTGTTTTAATTTGAAGAGGACATTAATGAGACTATATTCTTAGAAATATTGGATAAAATTGAGGGACAGGTTAGATCCAAAACGTCGGCTATAGTTTCGGCACCTAGTTTTAGGGAGTCTGATTTCATGCGGAGGGCTGAGTCAGACCTGTATTTCTACATGTGCAGCTCTACGGTAACAGCGTAGTAATAGCTACTACTCATACAGAACTTGCTATGTACCAGGGCTTTGATGCGTGTTTACATTATCATCTTACTTCATCTTCTCAACAAACCCAGTTATACTGGTGATCCTGCTTTCCGACAGTGAAAGTAAGGTTAAGCAACTTGCTCCAAGTCATTTTAACAGAAGGCATTTGAGCCAGGATTTGAACCAAGTCTGTCCAAATCTTGTGCTTTTAACCAGGACACTCTAATTCTTAACATTACAGATAGGACTGGAAACGGTTTTGTCCTAGGAGAACTTCACTTGAGCTGGAGTGTCCCCAGCCATCATGCTGTGCCTGGACTTCGACACTGCCTTCTACTAGTTCCCTGCAAATCATTTATGTCACCCTAGGGATTGGGAACCCTTTGGAGTTAGCAACTTGATGACAACATATTCATCTAACAGGTCACCTGTTTCTCATAGCCTGAGTCTAAGCTCAGCTTGTGGGGAGTCAAAGAACTTCAGTCTACTGGTGGCTGTGACCCTGCACTACATGAGAACTATAAGCAGATCTGAAATGAAAAGGCTTGAGCGTTGTTACTTAAGTTGGTGCCACAGACTATGAGGGACAGTTTTTGTTAATTGATGCAAATTTACACAATATTCACCAGCCTAGCGTTGTGTATGACAAATGTGGCCGAGCAGCCCCAGACTACACTGCTGTGCCCTGGCCCCATGAAGCCTGGGGAGGGGTGGTTGGGCTCCTGAGCCATGCACAGACTGGTGGTGGCAGCTTGTGGAGGACTGTCAGCTCCCATGGGAGCAGCCCTTTCTTTCTCTCCAGGGGACTCCTTCCCTCTCCCATCAGTGTTTCCCAACCAGGTGCCACAGAGAAACTGGTATGTGTTGGGCAATCTCCATGGCATCTGGTGACAGCTTTTGTTCCAGACTGTCTTTCCAAGGATGCTTGTCTAGCAAACAGCCTTGGAAGATACAGGGTCTCCCTCTGGGACAGAAGACAGATTTGTTTCCCGACTAGGATAATAAAGACCACTGTCTCCCTGCAGGGCAAAGGCTGGACTGGCTGCCTAGCAGAGCAGCCCCCTGACTTTAGCGGGGTCTCCTAAGCTTAGCTTTCTCAGCTGTGATTCAGAGGCATTGTGTGTGCACTACCTGCTTGGGCCGTTCTGCGTTACCACCGTGGGACTCGGGGTGCAGGGGGAATCAGTGTAAACCTGAAGTTTGTGCTGCCTGGTGTGCCAGGAGTAATAAAGCCCTTTGCCTGTGACCCAGGCATCGGCTAGTATCCACACACCTGTGGCAGGCTAACTCATTAGCTTGCAGGGTATAATCTCAGGCCCTCCCCGGTTGTTGACAGTGTGCTGCACCTGGCTTACAGGTGTGCCTGGAGGTGCTGATCCCTCAGCCCGTGGGGCAGCTGCCTCTCACAGCACCAGCCTCCTCTGGGGCTCCATGCAGGGCAGGCTTGAGCAAAGTGACCTTGACTGCATTGTTCCCTGGACTCACCAGGCTCAGGATGGAGGTGGGTGTGCAAAGCCCAGGGCAAGTTGGCAAAGATCACTGGCGCTGCAGACCAGAACGGGGCCTGGGCCAATTAGGTTTTGCCTATAAAATCTAAAATGCATGTAAAGATATACAGCCATTCAGCCCTCACTGGGGCGCCCTCCCACTTTTTTCCCCCAGGACCCAAACCTGTGTTATTGGCACTGGTCCACGCTGACAGCAAAAACATTTGGAACTTGTTGCTCCCCTAGCTAGGTTGGAGCAAGACCAATCTGGTGCCGTAGCACCTGGCCTGGTGCTGATGTCACCGGTGCCCAGACCAACAAGAGGCCTGCAGTGCAGCTGGAGTAGTTTATGTTCCAGGTACCACGGAGCCCAGCACACAGCCTCACTGCAGAGGTGGGTGGGAGGCCAAGAGGCAGGGAGTGTCCCTGGTGGTTCAGCTCCAGGCAGCAGCCAGAACCTGCACTTCACATACATCTGATTCCTCTGTCCATTTGCAGGTGACAGGTCAGTGTGGAGGCATCCAGCCAAGTTAGCTGCCCATGACTGCGTTAACAATGCCTGTGCTTTCTGCAAAGTAGGGCATCATCATTTTGAAAGACTTGATAAGAAAATTTTGATTGGATTCAAAATCCATTTCTCAAGATATTTTAGTATTAATCAGTGAGAGAAAAACAGCAATTCACCTTTAAATGTAATTTCAACTGCTTTAAATTCTTGAATGGTTGTAAAATGTTGCTTTAAATTTATCACCCAGTTATACATACAGTGCATCCTCAATAATTTTCAAAAATTTGATAGATCTTGATCAAGAATTGTGTGTAGCAATCTCAAATATAAAATGTTTGGAGTAGTTTGTAGTTTTAAATACTCTAATATCTTCCCTGATTTTTTGTTCATAATTTACAAATTTTATAATTATTTAATAGAAGAAAATGTCATGACTTTTTCACGAAGTCTGCATGTTCCCTCCAGCTTACCTCAGCACGTCTTTTTTTTTCTTTCTTTCTGCTCTTTTCTCCCCAAATCCCCCCAGTACATAGTTGTATATTCTAGTTTTGTTTTTTTTTAACCTCAGCATGTCTTAAACGCCGCCATTTTCTACGTGTGCCATGGCATGAATCAGGTTTGGACAGCACTGTCACAGGGCCCTGGGTAGAATGTGAACCGGGAGACGAGGTTCTAGTTCTGAGTCCTTCACCACCTCGCTGGGTGGCCGGAGACAAGTCACTTAGCCTCCTGGCACCTTCATATCTGCTCTTGTAAAATGAGAGTTTAACCCTAATCTTCCCTAAGGTCTCTAGTTTTATGAATCTAGATTTAAACTGTAGCTCAGGGTACCAGGTAATTCAGTAGCAGCCAACACCCGGGTGCAGCTGGACGTGTCAGATCCGCTGTTTTGCCTTTGGCTTAACAGTGATATAGAAGTGTTTCTTAATTTCAAAATGCAAGGGGCTTTATCGGTTTTGTTATTAAGTTTTACTTTATCTGCAGAGAGCTAGGGAAGGTGATCTGTACGGTACCAATCCTTTGAAATTGGTTGAGATTTTTCTGGTCCAATGAAAATGTTTCCTGCTACAGCAGTTGGATTTAGTAATCTATATGTCTTTGTCCATTTCATAAATTTGTTAATTGTACTGCTCAAATATTCTGTATCTTTAGTGATTTTTAGATAAAGCTTTCACCCTGAATGTGACTGTCTTCTTGTTGTACTGTCAATTTTTGCTTTATGTTCTTTTTTAGGTTTTATTTTAGGTACATATAATTGTTACATCATCATAGTGAAGTGAATATCTATTCATTATGATTTATTTAAATATATGTTTATATTATTAACTGTCCAGCTTTTGGAAGTAGGATGGGAGTTAGTATTCCCTGGTGTGCCTTTCACATCCTTTTAGTATTAACATTACAGAATCCTTAAAATTTAGATGTCTCTTAAAAGTGCACATAGCAGTATTTTTAAAATATCAAGTCAAACAACCTATGCCTTTTTACTAGAGCACTTATTTACATTTACAGGATTACTGATATGTCAGCACCTATTTCTACTATCTTAGATCTGTTTCTACTGCCTTCTAATTATCCTGCCATTTTGTGAATTCTCATTTTCTTTTAAACATATATTTTAAATTCTGTTTGTTTCCCTCCATAAGTTTGGAAAACACACTGTCTATTTTTATATTTACAGTGGTTATCCTATAAATTGCAAGATGGCTATTTACCTTATCAAAGCACAAAGTTAATTAATATCTCTATTATTTCATAAGACAAAGGCCTTAGAATACTTCAACTCAATTTACTTACCTCCCAACTTATTGTCATATTGTATGCTATTTGTATTTTGTTTTCTCTTAACTGCAAAAGACATTACTAATATTGTTTCACATAGTGAATGTTCATTTAGACTTATATTTACTACATTATTAGCTCATTATTCCTTTTCACAACTCAATCTTGCACCTGGGATCATTTTCCTTCTGCCAAATGAAAATTTTTGGACAGTCCATTGATGAAAACAATTTTCAGACTCTTTTTGACCATGGCTTTTCTCTGAAGGAAACTTTTGCTGGGCACGTGTTTCTGGACTAAACCTATTATCTTTGAATGTCACCTTGAGAAGTAAGCTGTTGGTCCCATTATGATTCATTGAAGGTAGTGTCTTTTCATTCTGGCTGCTTTTAGGATCTTTGGCTTTTCTTTGTAGTTCTAAAGTTTCCATATGTTTCTGGATTTTTTTTCTATTTTTCTTATTTAGAATTTGTTGGCTGTGTAGAGCTTTGAATGGTTAATTTTCATTATTCTGGGAATTCTCAGCCATTCCCTTCAAATATTGCCTCTACCCAATCTCTTTTCCTTTCCTTCTGGAACTCTAATTAGATGCCTGTTAAACCACCTTCTTCTAAGTCATAACCTATCTTTCATACTTTACGTATCTGTGTCTTTCATTCTGTCTAATTTCTTTAGCTCTACCTCCCAGTTCAGTAACTTTAATTCTGCTGTGGCAAATCTGCTGTTAAAGCCTTTCAGTTTCTAATTTCAATTATTACAGTTTTAATATATTGAGTATTTGACTCTTTTACAAATCTTGGTACTTTGTTTATAGACTTTTGGTTTTAGTCACATTTTAAATCTTTTTTTCTTTTACCTTATTAAGCATATTTATATTCTGGGTTTGATCAGTGAGGTGTCTGGAACCTTTGCAAGTCTGATTCTGCTGTGTTACTGCTAGTTCATGTTTGTGATGCCTTGTTTCATGTTTCTTTCTCATTTGTGACAGTGAGCATATATGTCATGGGACCTTATCTGCGGAAATCCTTTGAGGACTGGGTTGAAGGTGGGTTCTTTCAGAGAGGGTTTGATTTACTTCTGCCAGGGCCTGAGGGGACTGCCACTCTAAATTAAATTCTTGTCTTGAGGGTTTTGTAGATCCAAGATACCATGTTTTCAGAGCCAGGCTGTGGTTATGAATTCTTAGAGAAGATCCTCATAGCAACAAAGGATCAAGAGAGGCAGGTTTTCTTGTGAGTAGACTGGAGTTGGGTGAACAATGGGGAAAATGAGAAATGAGAGAAAGGTAGGGAACTGTACCCTGGAGGGCCTTGTAAAGACTTTTTTGCTTTTACCTGGAGTAAAATAGAAAAGCTAATGACGTCACCTGAACAGAATCACTCTGGCTGTTGTGATACGATGAGAAAGCCAAGGAAGGAAGAGGTTAGGGCCATTAGGAGGCTACCATAATAATCCAGGAAAGAGATAAGGGCAGCTTGAATAAAGATGGCAGAAGAGGTAGTGAGAATTGGTTAGATTCTAGTTATATTTTAAAGGTAGAGCTGACTGGTTGGATGAAAGAGGTAAGCTACAGATAATTACAAGGTTTTTGTCTTGAGAAAGTAAGATGGAAGTAGCATTTATTAAATTTTTAGAAGACTGTAGAAAAATCAGATTTGGGACAATCCAAATCTCAGTTTTGGACACATTAAGTTCGAGAAACCTACTAGACATGCAAAAGGAGAAGCTGGAGTTTGAGGGGTATGGGAGGTTGTCTTGACATATAAACTTGGAATTAGGCAGACTACAGATGACAGTTCAAGTTATGAGGTTAGATGAGATCACCAAGGTGACAGAAGTACTTCATTGAGAGATCTAAAGATTAAGTCCTGGGGAATGCCAACGTTTAACTATTATCAGAATCTCAACATACCTCCATATGAATTTCTTAAATCTTACCATATAGAAATCCTAGAATGTCAAGGTTAGAAGACTAATTTAAAACATTATTTAGCTGTTTACATTTAAAATTGGGAAGGGGCTATATAATGTTTGACTTTGGTTCTACAAAGCCTAGAAGGTGTAGGAAGAAAAATTGTTACTCTATAGTAGCACCCTTCTCCTGAGCTGTGGAGCATGGTTTCGGAAACATGCCACAGGAAGACAGACCTCTGTTGAGTAACAATAAGAAAGTCCGTATTTTTTTCAGGTTGTGCCACTATGCCAAGGGATGAGCCAGAGCCTCCCAAATTATGAAATGATTGACAAAAGTTGGGGTCACATGGATCCTTGTAATTTAATTCCAATTTTGTTATGAAATTAAGAGATACTATAGGTTCTCAACACTTTCTTGTTCAGTGTGACTTTAATAAAAATGGATAATTATTTGTACAATTGCTTATCCATTGACTTTCATTTTTAATTCTTTTCATAAATCTTCCTTTGAACGATGTGAACAGTTACCATTTGATAAAACATCAATACTAAAAGCATCCTTTGATCCAAGACAATTCTTTCATTTTGCAGATAGGAAAATGAGGAACAGAAGGGGTTAAATACATCAGTATGTTTCTGTGCATCATATTTCCAAATGTCATAGTAATAATATCCATTGTTTTATAATAATACTGTCCAAATATTATCTGTGAAACAATTTTAAGCTAAAGAACAAAAGGGCTCTAATGTGTTAAAATGACTGCTAATATTGATAGAAGAAAAGCTGAACGATACAATGTTATATAAACTGAGCTTTTGAATCTTGATAATCCCTTGGAGGGTACAGAAATTTTCTACATGAAAATCTAAAACTAACCACTGAGACTACCAGAGAATAAGTTTCAGAACCCCCATTAAGTAAGAAATGGAAAATGTATATATTTCTTGGGTTAGAAAATATTTACATCTTGAAATATGCCTTATTTTTCTAGCTATTCCAGAAATTACACTCAAATACAATAGAATTTAATAATTAACAGAAAAAAAGGGTTAGTAGAAATTAATCTATTGAATATTTGTATAATCTAAATCTGACAATTGTTGGAATATTAAAAAAGATAGGGAAATGAAAAAGGGGCAATCATATGTGATATAATCAAAGATAAAACAGAAGAATTATAATCCAAAAAGCTATCTGAATACTCATTTTGTAGCTTAAAATCCATTACTCTACCCATGTCTTAAAAATTTTGGGTGGGGTGTGGGGATAGTAAGAATGAGGGAATGGAAAGAAGAGAGAGGAATGAAATAGAAGGAAGATATCTAGAATGGTCAGAGTGACACTGGGAAAACTCCACCTCTAACCTCCATTATAGTGAAGCCTCTTTAGACTTGGCATCCTTACCTAAAGGGGGAAAATTAGAGAAAGAGTATATACCCAGGACACATTAGAAAAGAACGTTAGGCAAAGAAACCATGGAAGTGATTGTGGGTTCTGGTAGACAGTCAGTGTTTAAAAGAAACAGATTTAGAGATATGTTGGCTGGAGCATTGAAAAGTAAGCAAAAACCTCCCTACTGAGTCATGGAAGTTTGAGAACCTTACCTTAGTCCTTCTTTACTCCAACATGGATACATACATGATACCTTACACTTGGATAGCACTTGTCATCAAAGCATTTCCGTGAACGCTGCTTCATCTGACAGAGTACCCAAATGCCTATTGTTCTTCTGGGAAGATACTGAGTATCAGCTGTTAGGCAACAGGTGAAGGAGTGAGGGGGATCAAAGAGAAACCTAAATGTAAGTGTCCACAGTCTCACTAAAACCAAGGTTTAACACACATGTTGAATATTACTACTGAGAATTGGTATAGCACTTTATATTTTTCAAAGCCTTTTCGTGACATCATTTGGAATGGTCTTAAGCAAGCAACTAAACTCTGGGAGATATAGTTCATTAGAGGTGAGGATTTCTAGTAAAATAACCTAACATTTACAACTATATTATTTGTCTTAAATTAATCACGTGATTTGCTAGACCTACGTACTGGGGACAACTACAGGTAGGAAAAGTCTTAATGCAAGAAATATATCCAAGAGAGAACAGAACTCTGTTGCACTCAAACTTTATGCTGTGATTAGTTTTCAAAATAACCAAATCAATAACTTTCTGTAAATTGCTAGCCCAAAGGTGGTTCTGTTGTGGATATTTCTGAGTTTGGGCAGATGAAATAGACCAATAAGATAATTAAAACTCTTTTTATATATGAATCAAAGCCTTCATAGGCATAGGATTTCCTTCTCTTCCTTAATGGAAAATGAGCCAGCCAGAAACACCAGTGGATCTGAGAAAGAAATCCAGCATGTAAAGACAGTGAACACTGGGGCCAACCCCACGGCCGAGTGGTTAAGTTCGCACGCTGCACTTCGGCGGCCCAGGGCTTCGCTGGTTCGGATCCTGGGCACAGACATGGCACCATTCATCAAGCCGTGCTGAGGTGGCATCCCACATAGCACAACCAGAGGCACTCACAACTAGAATATACAACTATATACTGGGGGGCTTTGGGGAGAAGAAGAAGAAGAAAAAACAACAACAAAAAAATTGGCAATAGATGTTAGCTCAGGTGCCAATCTTTAAAAAAAAAAAAAAAGACAGTGAACATTAAGGTAACAACTAGAGCTGTGTGGCAAGAACACAATATGCTGACTCATCCAGGCAAGGCCACTGGGCAACCGTATTTGTACAGTGAAATAAGTAAAATCCAGAGCGAATTATTTCTTTGACAGATGCAGACTGAGCTGTTTATGTTAAAGAAAGTTGGGCAATAAACAACAAACATGCCAGTCTAATGTTGAGTGAATGTGAGAATGTTCTCCACATAGTATGTAAAATAGATATAACTAAGAAAAAGTATAGCTGCACTGCAAAAAAAAAAAAAAAGGTCTCAAGTTTAATAAATCTTCTCTCTGGCTAGCCAACATGTCATTATTTTTTATGTCTTGATTTTTTCTTTTTACATTTAAAATGGTCAAATAGGCCATAATTCTGGAATAAATTCTAAAGCTTTAATGAGCATGTCAACTTAAATGAAAATGCAATTCAGGGTTGAATATAGGATATACATTTATTAACAGTGAAAAAGCATTTACCCAAAGTGAATGTTACAAAACACAGAGTACCTGCACAGTCTGGCGAGCTCACTATTTTAGGCATTATTTCAACCTATGTAGGGTTCTCTCTCACTCATTTTGACCTTTCCTCCCTCTTTTATTTCTAACCAGATTTTTAACTTAAAAATTAAGACAAACAGGAATATTTAATTCCCTTTAGCAACAGTTAAGGAAAAATATATTAAAGTTATCTGCTCTCAAGCTTTAGGTATTTTAAAACTAAATTATCTACTCAAATAGAAAACAACAGACTAGATTACAGCAGCTATAACACAAGTCAAATAAGCAAGTTGATAAGGTTCATAGACTACAGTGATAACTAAGACGTAAGTACAATTCTTCCACTGTATAGATCTTTAATAAGCATGCGGAGGGGGGAGAGAGAGAGAGACAGTTGTAATATGTAAGGCTTGGCTTGAATACCAAAATGAAGTTTTCCCCTCTTCCTGTTCAGAGTCTAGAAAACAAATACAGAGCTTGAGTATACATATAATGTAACTTATTATTTCAGTTTCTCTGAAGTCAGGCCAACTGGATAAGAATTCCTGATTCTGGAATGACAGTTTTCTGAATAGGTTTTATTGAAGTTGGAGATATATGTTTCACATAATTTAAATTAAGTAGCAATACAGTAAATGTCCTCATAGGGAAATCTTCATTTAATAATTATTAATGTTCTGATTGGCCATTATAGTTTTACACTGAAGTATCAGGCAAGAAAGGATTTTAAAGGAATACCAACCAAATTCTTTTCTTAAGGGGTATTTCAGCCAATTGTTAACAAACTTGAAAAACTACTTGAAACTAATTCTTCATATTTTATTCAAGGAAAAAATCTGTAAGGTTGTCTTAATTGTTAACTAGCTCTGTGAAGCCTTACTGGGTATATGAGAAGTTTGGGGTCTAAAGGTAAATCACCTTTAAGAGCTGATTTACTTAGTGATGAAGAAATTGCATACATTTTCTTTAATACCCTCTCTCACTACACACAGAAGCAACTGCTATGTTTTGGTCTTAAACTATCAGCTCAAAAGGCAAGTTTATCCAGAGACATACAGAACCTTAACGTTCTGGTACATAAAATTTAGTTCTATTAATCCCTACTTGAAAGAGTTTGGTTTTTCATTTAAAATTAGTCACAATGTTACTTGTCTGTGCAGGGATACTCCCTAATTATATAAAACTTACTATTTTATTTTTGGACTGCAGCAACATAGACAGGAATTGACTTCTGGAAAATATTTATCTAATAGATAATTATGTAAGTTCTAGGTACTAAGGACATGTGTTCTAAACTTATCCAATTTGAATAGAATATTAATATATATTCTATAATAACTTCACAGATATCCTGGATACCTTTATAACCTGCCCTATTCTTGCACAGGAGTAAGATATGCAGGTATCTAAAAGACTTTAGACCCAATAGCAGCAACACTGGCATTATTTGGAAGCCTGGCCTAATGGCTGGACGTTATAATAAATAGCATATTTCTCTCTTGACCATTCAAGACTTGACTCTTCTCAATAGCCTAATTATACAGAACAGTGACTTGCTGTATAGAATTCAACATAATTTCCAAAAGAGATACTTTACAGATAAGTCCAAACTTTATTTAAAACTACATTTTAAATTTAACGTTACCAAACATCACAATGGGGGAAAAAATTAAGACCAAAAAACAAAAGAAAGAAAAGAAAAAACCTCACAGTGTATCAAGGCTTGAATCTGTCCAGAATTCAGTTTCTGATGTTTTTAAACTGCCATGGGCAGAAATTAGCACACCTATCAAAAATGCAGTGTCAAACTAATTTACATTTTATACAGATCAAAACAGATGTTTATTTAGTGCCATTTTCATATATGCATTGACTACGTAAAGAGAGAGTCAGATGAGCCTCTGAAAGACATCTCATACACTTTGGGCTCCCACTGTTTCTGAAAAACAGAATAATAATTAATGCCTTATAAAGTACTTAATTATTGAATTAAGACATTACTTACTAGAATTTACTTTAATATTGTTCTCTTCCATTAAAAGTTTTACTTTTAATATAAAGTTAATACAATGGAAATACTAATTCAGTTTGCTACAGTAATTCCCTGATAACACACAGTAAGAGTTTACAAAGAATAGGTGAGGGTTTCAATTTAAGACGGCAGACTAAACAGATATTTCTTGTCTCTCACAAAACCCCACTAGAACTAAATGATAAGAACTACAAAAATGAATAAATCCAGAACAACAAAAGAAAAGTGGTTGTAAGAGAACAGAGCATAAGAGAGATCAACAAATTCCCAGACTGCTCAAAGCAGATGGAGGCATACTGAAAGAGTGGAGGAAGATGCAGCCTACACACACTACGAAAGGCAGCAGTGGAGATGGGTATCAGCTGAGTTTCTAACAAGCAGAACTGGGATGAAGACTGGGAAATTAATTGAAGGTTTGATACTTGGTCTGCCCTTCTCTTCACCCCATTTCTAGGAAAAAATAAATAAACAAAAAATTTTAAATGATTTTAATCAATTGATGAATTGATAGAGAACAAAAAGAAAATCCTATGACCTTGACACAAGAAATGTTTTCCTCTGAGTGGCCCAGGGGTGCTATTAGACCCATAAAGAAAGAAATCTGGGACTATCACTTGGCTCTGCGATGAATCATATTTATACAGGATCATCTTCAGAAAAAGTATAGAAGATTAATTATTATAGTTACAAAAACAAAATGTGTGTTTACTTTAAAAACCTTAATGTAAGAATATGAGTAAAACTGCACAGAGGCAGATGGAAAAGGGGAGTGTGGTAGTTAGCTGGGTAATGACCAAAGTTGATGGAACTAGAAAATATATATATTTAAAATAAGGTAATAAACAGAAAAAACAAAAATAATATGAATGCTAAAAGGAGAGGTAGGTCTAAATGCTCACTTTTCATAGGGGAGATAAGAGATATTATCTGAATTTTTAAAATTAAGGAAAATTATAAGAACATTATTTAGAGATAGAGAAGGTCTCCTCCAAAAGAACTAAAAACCAATGATTAAAAGAAACGGGCTCTTGCTAATTATCATTAACTCTTTTGTACCTTTCTCACCTTTTGTAAACTTTCTTAAACCATGTACATATAGTACTTCGCTAAAACTGAAGATTTTAAAAATGGAAAAAAAAAATCTGATAATACCATTTTATAAATTAGGCGACTAAAATTTGTACAGAATTGCTTCCTTCCCAATGTCTGGCTTAAATCTTCCAAGTACTAGTAGTGCATTTAAAAAACAAAATGGTAGTATCAAGATTCAGCAATTTTTCAGTATGATATGATTAAAATTGATAACTCTTACCAGGTTCTTTTAGTGTCTGAGAATTCCCAGCTAACTCTTCAGTCTGCATTTCACATATTTCACCAGATAAATGGTTTCTCTGTTCTTCTTCCACCATTTTCTTCCTTAGATCTGCCTTTGGAATGAAAATAAACAATACAAAATCAGTCTTCATCTTAATATTTGTTATATAAAGACAAGCTTAATTAAGGAGAACCAAATACCTCCGAATATATTGTCAGTTTAAGTGGTAAATCTTCAACTTTCACAAAGTCTTCTTCATCAGATTTCTGACTTATGTTACCAGATTCTGCTTCCTGTAAGATAAACAAATTATATTTAATGAAAGCAATCCACTCTATCTTTAGATTGCCTAAACCAAACCAATTGCCCAAATCAAACCCCTGGACTAATTTAAACCAAAGGCATCCACACTAAGAGAGAAAGTGGTTTCTTACATATAAGTATACAACAGTAGTTCTACCAAATTTGGTTTTCTTCTATATTCAGCTCTATGAATAAAACAGAAATCTAGAGTTCACAGGAAGGGCTACATACTTGCAGCTGTGGGCATACTGTTGAGCTTTTCTGCTCCCATTTTATAAAACAAAGAGCCAGTTTATACAGATTAAAGGAAGAAATAGTAATTATACTGAGGGCTAAAATAATTAGAACTCATTTCTTGATATGTTTACAGAATGCATCAAGCTGTATCCAGCACAATATAAGTAAACATTTACAGACTTTCAACATCAACTTTGTGGATGTTCTCGCAACATTTCCCACTCATCTCTCTCTCATTCAGCTCAAATTGTGTATTTATGTGATAATGGAGCTTCCTAACATAGCTTCCTTGAGAACATATCTTATATAGTCATCAGATTCATCTTCAAAAACCATGACTTTGACCATTCCACTTTCTTGGGCAAAAACCTTCAGTATCGTCCCCTGCCTAAAATTAAAATTCAAGACCCTCTATAACCTAACTTCAAGTTAATTTCAATTGAATGCCTCCATAACAACTCTAAGCACTCACCAAATGATAATAAGAATAAATCTAACAAGTAACTTTCAGAGTTTTAAATGCATAATTTTATAGATAGTGAAGTAAACAAAACAATTAAAAAAGTTACTCTTTATACTGTTTTTGAAACATTATAAGCCCCCTTTCTGAGAAATTATGAAATCACAATTGTAAATATATCTTTAGGAAGAAAATTGATGTTAATTAAAAAAATATGTGAAACATATTCCTTAGGCCTAAGTACATTGTTACAAGTAAAGTATATAAAACATACACAACCCAAGGATCCAAAAAATAACCTACTCGCTATAAAATTAAATTGAAAAAAAGGTCCAGAGTAAAACTAAACTTACCTTCTTACATAAGCTCAGATATGCTAGCATATGTTTCGATCATTCACTGTATAGATAAGGACACTACTGCTGTCAAATTATTTTATTTCCCATCCCAAGTATAAACCTTCAGGTTTATTAAAGATTTACGCAATGCTCTAAGTAGCTGAGTGTGGAGCATGGGTAGTGTGAGAGATTAATGATGATTCACGTATCATTATCCCTTCAGATCTGAAACTGAAATCAACTCTCTCAAGGTTGCCACCTAAAACTCATCACCTTGGTTGTCAAAATTATAAAAAGTAGAACAGCTTTTAGGCTTTGAGAGGGTAGTCTTAATTCACTATCATCTTTCTGTTCAAGTTTGAATAAGAAATAAAAATGTTCCAACAGTTTCTAAAGATAAACACAAAGCAGAGTTGTGTTTATGTGCTGAAAATGTTAATCTGAAAATGAAGAAATATGCACAGAGATGAAATGCAAAAATATTTAGTAATGTAAATGATACATACATAGTCATTGACTAACACTGGAGATTCAGTATCAGGACTTCCAGCCAGAGAGCTTTCAGGAGTTTCCTGAGCAGATTTAACTTCTTTGACTCTAGGCACCAGGGTTTCAATTTCAGTTAAAGGTAATGGCAAAGGATTGGGCTGTTTAGATGAGTCAGTGGTATTAAGCAAGTCCTTTTGGACAGTGCTATTTGGAGGTTGCTCATTTTCCAAGATATTGAGGTAACAGGGTTTCACAGGAGTGCTGTCTTGGTCATCTGTCATCAAAAAAGAAAGTTTCAACAGTAGTGTAATGCAACAGTTGTTAAATTTTACTATTACGCCAAATGAAGACAACGTGTATAAATAAGTAATCAAGACATTTAAGACTCAAAGGAAAAGGCAACTACAATGGTTCCCAAATTTGGTTGATCAGATTCATCTGGGGATGTTTTAAAAATGACATTTCTAAAATCCACCATTTTCAGGATAAGGCCCAGGAATGGAAATTTTTTTTTAAAAAAAGCCACATTTATAAAGATGTCTTCCTTGTGGAATTTTTCTGTTTAAATATTTGTCAACTTTTCTTTAATGTCTGTTTGCAGAAACAACGCCCTCTTGTTTTCTACAGTTTTCAGGGGGAGAATAAAGAGATACACTAGGTCCAAAATACCTTCAAACTTACATTAGTTAAGAATTCAGACTTTTTAAGTTTTTAAGCACATACAAAGCACTTTAGATAATCTTCAAGTTGAACACTTATTATATTTCTTACCTTTACTAGTAGAGGGTTCTTGTTCTGATGGGACATTTTTGCTTTCTGCTGATTTTTCAAAGTCATGTTGTAGAACCTAGAAGAAAAAAGAGATGTCTTAACAGCAGGGCCTAAAATATATGGTCACCATATAGGAGATGGTTGCTAGGTGTGTGGCTGTTGTCCAACCTGAGATCTTCATACAAGCGAATTTAAAAATATCTTGTAAAAGTATTTCAAGAAGGACACTGTGTGTGCAATTTCAAGATGGCTAAGTAAAAAGGTTTCCTTTTTTTCTTTTCTTTCTTTTCTTGTTTTTTTTTGCTGAGGAAGATTCACTCTGAGCTAACATCCACTCCCAATCTTCCTCTTTTTGTATGGAGCCACCATCACAGCATGGCCACTGACAGACAAGTTGTGCAGATCTGTGTCCAGGAACAGGACCTGGGCTGCCAAAGCAGAGTGCATGGAACTTAACCACTAAGCTGTGGCGGCTGGCCCTTCCTTTTCTTCTTAAATAACCTCAAAATAATATGGAGAATTGGAATATTATGCATTCCACTCTTTTTTATTATTTCTTTCAGATCAGACTCTATCGTAAATGAAACTTACATCTGTTTATATGTAGACACTAAGCGAATGGAAGAGGAACTGACCAGGAAGGGAGAAAGATAAACAAAGCTAAGTGCCTTCAGCAGAAGAAAAGAACAAAAACTGAGATTCACTCAGAATTATGAAGTGCTAGATTCTAGGATGGAAGGAGTACGGTGGTGGGGTGGGAGCTGGTGATGAAAAAGAGGGTGGTGGTGGTGGTGGTGGTGGCTGAAGCTGTTTAAATATAATGTGGACACCTACATTCCCTCCCCCAACGTCAACAAAAAATGGGAGATTATATTTTGGAGAAAGTGAATTAGTAAGTCTCAGGTTTAGGGGCCACTAGGGGTAGGGGTGTGGTGTGGAAAGCACAAAAGAGAACAGGGTAAGGTGTCATAGTGAAAACAGAAGGATTTAGTGCAAGACTGTAATAATGATGGGACCCTCAGCCCCATCCCTACATTTAATTCCAGAATACTAGCAACCAATGAAGCATACTCTCAGGCAGGAGGAGACTCAAGGACCCTTCTTTGGAGAAACTAAAACACTCCAGAGAAAAGACTTAATAGGTACTGATTTTTGGGGATTTCTATCAAAAAGCTAACTGTCTACCCAATTGCCCTACAGTGAAGCCCAAAAGAACCCTGACCCGTTTTTTGGTATATGGTTCAATATAAACATTGAAGGTAGAGCAAACATTTGAAGAAAGCCTTCAGATGGATAAAAGAAAATGATAATGCTTCCATGAAGTATAGGGTACTGTAAAAAAGTAATGATCAGGAAAACAAAGTCTTTAGAAATTAAAAATATGACAGCTGAAATAAAAATAATTTCATGTAAGTGTTAAGGTCAAAGAAATCTCCCAGAAAGTAAAACAAAAAGAGCAATGGGACAATAAGAGAAACAGAGGAGAAAATTAGAAGATCAACCCAGGAAGGTTAATAATGTCTGATAATATTAATTCTAGAAGGAAAGGAAAGAGAAAATGGTGGGAAAGAAATAAAGAAAATAAAAGAAAATTTACCAAACAGAAGGACATGATATAGATTGAAAAGACCTCAAGTACCCTGGACAGTCAGGAGTCGCTTCACGATGAAGTTAGTTCTGAGAAATGGATCGTTAGGCAATTTCGTCATTGTGTAAACATCACAGAGTGTACTTACATAAACCTAGATGGTATAGCCTACTACATACCTAGGCTATATGGTACTAATCTTATGAGACCACTGTCATATCTGCTGGTCTGCCATTGACCAAAACATAGTTATATGGTGCATGACTGTACGTGTGAATGAAAAAAGACTCGCAACAATGTGTATCATTGTAAAATCTCAGAACTCCAAGGGGAAAGGTTCTGGAGTGGGAAAGAAAAAAGATATATACAAAGGATCAGAACTAAGAAAGGCATTGAGCTTCTCAACAGCAACGTTGAAAACTACAAGACAAAGAAACAGTGCTTTCAAAGATCTGAGGGAAAATGATTTTCAACGTGGAAGAATTAAGATTTTCTTAGACATATAAAGTCTCAAAATCTTAAAGTTACTGGAAGATGTACTCCACAAAAATGAGGTAATAAGCCAAGAAGACAAAGATTGGATTCCAGACACAGAGATCTAATTAAGAATGACAAAGAGGATTCCCAGGCTCGGTCCAAAGAGCCAAACCTAGAATGGAGCAGGAGAGGGGAGTGCTTCAGGAAGGACAACAATGAAAAAAACCAGTTGATGTACAAAATTTTACTGGGAGGTTTCTACAGCTCTTGGAGGGCACAGCAAAGACCTGGGTATATGTTCAAAGAAAATTAAGTAAATAAAAAATTGAGATGACTATTAAATTCAGATGAAAAAATGTATAAGACTAAGCAATCAACAATATTTGCTTAGCTCAGCAGTCAGTAATATTTATTAAATATAGATTTAACCAAAACATATAATTAAATGAGAAGGAGTTCTAAGTGACCTAAAAATCTTCAGCCTACTGTAATAGGAAGTCCACAGATAACGTCTAATACATAAGTGAGTAAATAAGTACACACTTACATATTATTTAGAAATATGGCAGTAAATAGCATAAGAAATCATACAAAGTGTTGCCTCTGGGATAGGATGAGATGGAGGTAGGAAAGGGAATTATTTTATTTTGTTACATACTATTTCCATACATGACTAGGAAAAATATAAAGATAAATTAAATTTAAAGATCTTCTGAAGTAATCGCATAATTTTTAGGACTTGGTAGGAAAAAAAAAAGATTACAGTGCTTTAAATTTAAGCACTGATCAACACAAAAATAAACTATTGTTTCACATTTCAATAAGGATATTAAAAAGGTTTGTATTCATGAAAATGAGAATGGGGAAGCTGTAAATTTGGACATCTTTAAAAAGGATCCACTTTTAGTAGTTAAAATAAGACTGGTGGAAGATGTGTTAGTCCACACCGGAATACCTGATCATCATGTTCATTTTCTTCTGTAGTTTCAGTGTTAGCCTGAAGCGAAGTCTGGACATCTACAGGTCCCTCTTCAAATTCTTCTATTTCTTCATCTTCATTCTCATCTTCTCCACTTCCATAATTAGTCAAAGCCTGAGTTTCAGTTTTGGACAAATCTAAGTTGATTAATATACAATTTTTAGTAAATTTTCAGCACTTAATAGTTGTCATTTGTTGCATTCCTGCATTGTGCAAGTGCTTTACATACAATATCTGAAATCTTCAAAACAGTAAGTACTAGAAAACCGTGGTGCAGAAAAGACAGGTAATTTAGTCAGGGTCATACTGGAATGTAAATTCAGAGTTGTGTGACACCTAATTCTATATGCATTACACTCCACCAACCTGTTTCAATAAGTGATATATAAAGATCTAATGTATAAACCTAGCAGAGAGCCTTTAAACTTACTAATAGACACTGGACATTCTTCACTTTCTTCATCTTCCTCTTGATCAGAAACATCAGATCTCACATTTTTGGGACCATCACCATCATATACCTCAGAAGTCTGAGTCTGCTTAACTGTCTCAGTCTCATCCTTGTCCTAGCCACAAATAAATTTGAGTAATTAATTCCTTGGAGTACATTTTTAAAAGGTATATAGTAAGTCTATCATAGAAATTAATAATAGTCATCACCTAATAAAAAATACAAAGAAGCATTTTTGACAGTTTAGTTTTTTGGGGATTTTTTTGGCGAGGAGGATTGGCCCTGAACTAGTATCTGTTGCCCATCTTCCTCTTTTTGCTTGAGGAAGATTGTCACTGAGCTAACATCTGTACCCATCTTCCTCCATTTTCTATGTGAGATGCCGCCACACAGGGCCAGCCCCATAGTTTTGCTTTTAAAAGAAAATAAAGGTTTGTCAGAAGGACATTTGATGATATAGTTTGCTCTCAAAGATTAAAGCTGTTAAAATTATTTAACCTTTTGTTTCAAAAGCATTATTTGTAGGCACAAATTAATTAGCACATACTTTGTCTTCATCATCAATTTCTCCAGCAGGTGAGCCATGATCTCCTTCAAGAATCCTTTTGGCCTATAAGCAAATCAATTAACCAGAATTTAGGGGTAACCTCTCAGCATTACATTTAGGCATTCAGTTAACTTTGACAAATGCTACATTTTTTGACCATTATCCAAAGAGTTAAATGCTTTCTTAGAAATGTAAATTCAACTCTTTTATTTAAATCTTTTAAATTAACAAAACAAAAAGCCACACTGCCTACCTGTTATCTTCTTGGATATATATGAGGGATCTCAAACTTACTAAATTCAAAACAAAATTCTTGATTCCCTTCCTTCCAAAACCCGTCTTCCTTCAGTCTTCTCAATCTCAGTAAACAGTCCTTTGTATTCACCCAAATGCACAAGTCAGAAAACTAGGAACCAACCTGTGCTTTGCTTTTATTATCCACATCTAAACCATTAGAATGCCTTACTGACTCAGTCATCAAAATGTACCTGTGGTTGCACACTCAAAGCTAAGACACATCATTTCCTACCTGGACTCTTGCAATAGCCTTACAACTGGGCTCTCTGTTTTCTCTCTCTACTCTCCTACAACTCCTGTTCAGTAGACAAATCTTTTAAAGTGTGCGTGAGAGCATGTCGCTCCTCTATTTCAAACTTTCCCATGGGTTTCCATCACGCTTAGAACAAAAGAAAATATAAGGTCCTTATCACAGTTTCTAAGGCCCCACAATTTGGCCTTATCTACCTCTGTGACCATATCTCCTACACTCTCACTTAGTTCATGTAATGGGTTCCTGCCTCCCTGGCCCTCTCTATTCTCCAAACTGCTCAGTCCGGCCTTAGAGTCTTTACATTAACCATTCTGCCTGGAATGCTGTTCCCTTTCATCTTCACTGTAAACAACTTCTTGTCTTTCAGTCTTTAGCTTGTATTTCACCCCCTCAAACAGCCTCGTGAGACTGCTCTAAAGTAGCCCTTCCGATCATTTATTATGGTATTCTATTTTCTTTAAGCTCTTAGCAATGGCTGGAATGATATGAAACTTATTTATGTCTAGAATAAAAACATTGTGAAAAGTGTGAAATAGATGCCTTGACATTATCTACTTTAGATTTCAGGAAGAAGGGTTATCTTTTTCTGTTTTGGATCTTGACCTGCCTTCCTTCTCATGATTAGAGAATGTCTAGGAAAAAGCCTCCTGGTGTGCCCCAATTTGGGGGGCAAACACCCTACCCAATTTCATATGCGATCAAGACTAATTTAACAGGATATAAGAAGCTACATGGATGTGCAATCAAAGTCCTAACTAATATATAAGCATGTGTGTTGGCTGGGGTGATAAATATTCCTGGAGAATCTACTGAGGTTGGCAATAGCCACGGCAGGCAGCTCAAGGATTGGATTCCAGTCCTCCTCTGTTAAAGGAGACCTGAGTAAGTGACAATAATGTGAATTGGATATCTGACAATTCCTGTCTGCGTTCCTGATTTTTAGCCACTGCTATTACTCCTGAGATTCAGTATGTGGCTAATACACACACTGATTTATAAACTGATTAACTGATATTACTAAAAAGAAATACTTTGGCTGAGGTCAAGTATGATTTTAGTTATTAATAATGATCAAGGAACTATATTTATATGCTAATTATTACTCCTAAAATCAAAATGAATGTTATTTACCTCTTTGGCATAAGACTGTATCACTCCAGCTGCTTCTATTTTCCTTTTGCATCTCTGTTTAACAGTTATACTATTATTATCCAAATCTTGCATGAGCTTAAAGAAGGCCAATTCATTAAACAACACTTCAGATATTTCTACAAGAAGATCTTCTCCACAGTCTTTCAGTTTTCTGCCAGCAAATTTTGCCAGTGAATCCTATTCAAAGATAAACCAAATAACTTCAAGATTATATTAAACTTCAGTTGTGAGTAGAAGAATACAGACGATTAACAGGTTTAAATTATAATATTCACCTAAGGAAAAACCTTTTTTTTTTACTTTTTAGTAGTGAAAAACTTAAAACTACTGGCTAAGATTCTTAATAATGTTAATATTACTCAAGAATACTACTAACTAGGAATCTTGCTAGTCCTGCTTAAAGAGTAAACAGAAGGAGAAGAAAAGAACATGCGGCCGTCCATAGATTTAGTCCCTACTTAACATAACTTCTGGGCACAAATGAATAAAACAGGGGAGTCCTAATCCCAAAAGAGTTCCCACACAGTACTGGGGATACATATATACTAGAAGTCGAAGTGCCCTGAGAGAGGAAAATACAATCTTCCATGTCTAAGTGATACCATTAGAGCATTTGTCAAGTTTCCCCCACTATATAAGCCGGCCAGTCCTTCTAATTTAAACTTTTTCTTCAGAATCAGTCTAAAACTAAACTCTAGTTCTATTCAAGTTGACATACAGCATCATCAAGTGAACAAGTCTGCTATATTCTACACATTTTTTATAAAAACTGCTTTTATTTTTCTTTCTTCCTAAAAACATGGACTATGCTATTTAGAAAACAGGCCAACAACCATGACGTTTGATGTTCCTCTCTCCCAAAAAACTACCTTATCTAGCACGACCATGGAAAGAAGTATGAATGCTGGTGTCTTGTGAAAAAATTTCATTTCATAAAGTTTCATAAGAAAAAAAGTAGAAGACAGTAATTTAAGCTCTACCTCATGAAAATCTTCAATACTGTGAGCAAGATTTAATGTAAACTAAGTTTTATTTTTCCTGTAGGTGCCCCCTTGGGAAAAAAGCAGTCAGATTTTCTTAGACTTAGGGAAAAAAATATTATTTCCAAGTTAATATTTTGGAATCTGCCCACAATTATATAACAGGCAAAACTGAGGAAGACCTGGACTGCATGATCTTGATAAACAAAACGATTTAAATTATAAACAATTTCTCTTTCAGCCTGATTCTAAAATGCAGTTCTTTCTTTCTGTAGGAATAAGCTAGCCAATTAAATGTATAAAAACACATTTATCTAAAAGTTAACATTTTTAAATAATGCATAACAACACACGTCTTATATTCCTTACAACTTATGTGTTAAGAATTAGATTAAATACAGCCAGGACAATTTAGAACCCATTACTGAATTTATACTTTAGCCTAGGGTTTTAAAAACATGAAGAGACAAAGTGATAGTTCTGTCTCTAAAACCAATTTAAACACAGGAATAGGAAGAAAGGAAAAGTTCTATAGGAAAATTTTCTAATTAAGATGAAAAGAAAAATATATTCTCTAGTTTGGAATGTCTCCTGGGAGGCAAAATCATCCCTTAACATAATTTAAAGTTACTGTTACAGCCTAAAAAGTCTCTAAAATCAAAAGCTGCTTTCTGGCTTGTAAAATTTCCCAGATTGGTAAAAAATTATTTTAGAAAATATCATAGAATACTTTCTAAATATTTCAAACTTAAAATGTTCTTACTGGGTAGGAGAAAAATAAAAACAAAATTTTACCAGAGTTGGGACAGACTCTGGAGATGATCAAGTTAAATGAAGACACAGGCCCTAATACAATGTTCTTTTTAACTAAGTAAAGAAATAACCTAAAAAGTATTAAAATTTCATCTCAAATGGATGTTAGAATGAATATCTACTTGAATAAGTTGTGTGATACCAGAAAATTGAAAAAAAAAGATCCTAACCAGCTGGTACACATTGATAAGTCAACCAAGTACACTCTTACCTGTAAAATACTTCCAAGCTGTTTATGAAAGAACTTTACAAACTCTTTGCTCTCATCATTTTGCTGGGTAAGGGTCAAAACCATGCGTCTTACTGAAGTTAGAAGTTGAGAAGAGCATACTTCATCCATGTGCTCCTGAGAAAAACCCTAGTTGGTTAGGATATAAACTTATCTATTGCTTAAAAAATATTACTCCACATAATATGAGATTTGATTTTTCTTCCTTCTCAACTTTCAGATGTATGTTTGGAAATATTCGTTCAAAAGAATAACTGCTAAACTCCCACTCAACACACGTTAAGAGGTTTGCAAATTTCGACTCACCATAGCAGCTAATAGCCAGTGGAGGAAACTGGCTGATTAAATACTTTTCATCACTTCCTTTCTGTACCTTCAGGAGATCTACTCATGCCATAGTCTCTGTATTGCCTAACTTCTGATTTGCAGTTCAGTTCATTTTAACTACTCTTAAACCATATTCACCTTCTACAATTTCCTCTCTATAATCTTCTGACTCAGGCTTTCTCTCTCAGCACTCTTGACACCCTGTGCATTGCAGGTTGGTTAGCAGCACTCTGGCCTCTACTCACCAGATGCCAGTAGCACCCTCCCCACTCCCAAGTCCTGACAACTAAAAACATATCTAGACATTAAAAAATGTTTTTAGGGTGAAAATCACCCCAGTGAGAACCGGTGTCCTAATGTTCTTAACAAGCAAGGATGTAGAAACTACACAATAATCCAATTCATGGTCAACTTTCTGAGATGAGCCCATAAAACATCCCTATCAAGTAACCTCAAGGTTCTAATCCCTTCTCCTGCCACTAAATTCATTTGGGCAGATCCTCTAACCTTTACTCAGGGTAAGTTTGCATTTTGCATTTTTTTTCCTCTATACAAATGTGTAAAATGAGATGGCCAAACTAGATGATGTCTAAGTTCCCTTAAATCCAAGGATTTAAGCTCATTTTTTATAAAGTCAGGTGTCAAGGCAGGCACTTAAAAAAAAAAAAAAGACACTAGTCCCCTGTCTTCAAGGGATCTCAATCCAGTAGAGGAGTCAGATACAGAAATAGTCAGTCACTACAAGCTATGCACCAGCCAGCAGATGATGCTTTTTAACTACAGGGACTGCTTCTTATTCATCACCTAGCACAGTGGCTAGCTCACAGGAGACGTTCATTACTTCCTGAATAAATAAATATCATTAAAGCAGCACACACTTGGTGCTACATAAGAAGCTGTGGTAGCATATTAGAGGCAACACCACGTATCTCTGAAGAAAGGATATTCAGCCAGGCAGAAAAGAGTGAAGGTATTTTATATTTTCGATACTGACAACTTGTACAAAGGGCTGATATGTGAAAAAGTAATGGCAGGTACGGGAAATGCTGAGTATCTGAAGTGAGTGTACCTGGATGGAGAGTGGTGAGAAATGAAGTTGGAAAGTACACCAGATCCAGTGGTGGAGTCTCTTGAAGGCTAAGGAGTTGGCTTAATAAACATTCACTTCCTGCCTATTGTGACAGGAAGTCTAGGCAAAAGATAAGGACACGAAGTAAGGTTATGCTATTGGAGAGAAGGGAGCAAAACTGACTGCTCTTAGAGGAAAAATTCATTTTGACTCACTGGTGACAGAGAGTAAGACAGGGTCAAGAAGTCTGGCTTAGATGACTGTGTATAATGCCAACATGAACAAAGAAGTTCTATAATCCTACCAAAAGTCAAGATTTAAGTGAAATGAGACATAATAAAATAGTTAAAATCAGATCATTAATTCTCATTTTGTTGGCTCCAGAAACTTTTTGAAATGCTAAATTTAGTAAGGGAATCCTTATGAAAGAATATCACTTAAATCAGACACAAAATGGTAAATGCAACAAAATTTCCGAATTGCTTTCCCTAAGCAGAAAGCTAAATCATTTAGATTTTTCAAACCTTAAAAAATAACTTACATATCAAATAGATATTACTACCAATATACCTAATTTAACCAAAAAAGACATGTTTAAAAGTAATTACTGCATTACTCATGATAAAAAAAACGCAAAGGAAAAAAGCTAAATTTTGTAATTATCTATGCCTAAGATGGAAGCAAGCAATAACTTATATAGCTTAAATCAACTCCCTTGAGGGAATGGTTTCAAACTCTTAAATAAATATCTACCTATCTATAAGAATACATACATAGGGGCCAGCCCCATGGCCAAGTGGTTGGGTTTGCATGCTCTGCTTTGGCGGCCCAGGGTTTCGCCGGTTCAAATCCTGGGCGTGAACATGGCACTGCTCATCAGGCCATGGTGACGCAGCATCCACATGCCACAACTGGTAGGACCCACAACTAAAAATACACAACTATGGTACCAGGGGGCTTTGGGCAGAAAAAGGAAAAATAAAATCTTAAAAAAAAAAGAATATATACATATTCTTATAATTTATAGGAATATAAGTATTCTTTTTTGGGAGGCAAATAGATATTTCACAAATAACAGGAGATAAATTCATTGAATAACTGGTGAAACTGAAGTATTTGTCTTATCTCCTCAAATTCCCTTTATCTGAAGTCCTGCTTGGGTGAAACTACTAAGAGATTTAAAAACATATTATTCTAAGTAAGGAGGCACATGCCAATAATGATGACACTTTTTCATAAGTGTTATAATAAAGGCATGTACCAAGTATCCCAGGAGCAGTGGAGAGAAGGAGGAATTCTGCCTGTTGAGACATGCAAAAATATTTGGGATGGGTCCTGAAGGATAAGACTGACACAGAAAGGGTGGAAGGGCATTCTAGGCAAAGGAAATAACATGGGCAATCTATCTTTTTGATCAACTTTAAGAAAGAAAAAAGGTATGTGGGAAAGAATAGTCAAGAGGCTGGGACCAGGCTGTAAAACGTTTTATGAGCGATGTTGAATGTGATCTGGATCCTATGGGCCAGTTGTTTTCAAACTATACTTCTTAGAGGCCAAAAAATTTAATTAGTTTGAAAAACCACAGCTGAGGTTTGAAGGATCCATACATTTATTAATTCAATCAATACATGTCTACTGAGGGCCTACTATATGTAGGTACTATAAGACAGTGACCACACAGATTCACATCTCTGACTTCATGGAGCTTACATTTTAACTGGGAGACAGATAAAACAAATAGGCAAATATTAACTGAATTAGAAGGTGACAAGCACTATAGAGATAAAGAAAAGCAGGTAAGGAGTAGGAGATCTGCTCACAAAAAAGGTAACATTTGAATAAAGACCTGAAACGTTCAAGGGAACCTTATTAAACACGCAGGTATGTGAGGGAAGAGCATTCCAGGCAGAAGTATCTGCAAGTGCCAAGGCCTTAAAAGTACTAGCAAGGCTAGCAAGAGAGTTGAAAGATTAGAAAAGGAAGCAAACAGAGACAGAAAGACCAGTTAGGAGCTGTTCAAGTTGCACAGGAAAAGGCTAAGTTTTTCAGTTTTTACATGGAATAATTTGGGCATAGACAGGTGAACCTCTCTCTCCTCTTGGATATGAAGCCTCTTCATAGAAAGCGTTTCTATAGTTACATTCTCAAAGATCTCTCTTCTCTCAAAATATTCCAAAGACAGCAATTACTTCCACTGAGGGAAGAAATACAAGTGTATGGAAACAACTTTGTGTTGTCAATGTCTTTCACATTGACAAGTTCAAGTAGATTTTAAGAAATGAGCCCAATGATAACATATTCTGTAGTTCCCCATATCTGAATGAAAACAGTCATTTCTAATTTTTAGAATTTCCACTTTAAATTAGAATGTGAAACAGTGCCATCTCAGAAAAAGGTTCTGTCTTTATATTCTATTTGCGTGCATACTTCTTTCTCTGCCCTGTTCAAGTACTGCTTATTAGTCTCATACTCTTACTATTGGTAGGAATATAAATGATTAACTTTCCTGAGGGACAATTTAGCATGTCTCAAAAGCCTTAAAAATACTCATATCCTTAGAGCTAGAAATTCTATGTCTAAGAATTATTTCTAAGGAAATAAAAACGGGATACATATTTAAATTTAGCTAAATCATATAAGTATGTCTATAATAGTGAAAAAGAAATCAGAATAAATACAAATGTTTAACAATAGGAACTGACAAAATAACTAATAGAAAATTCTATTCTATGGATACTCAACCTTCACAGTAACAATCAACATAGCTGACTACTAGCAGTCTACTTGGTCAACTCTGGCTCTTCCTCTTTCACACAGCCTCTAAATGTTGGATCACCTGGTCCTGGGAACGAGTCCTAGGCCCCTTTCTTTTACCTAGTGCCATGCTCGAGGTGACCCTATCTACCGTTAATAGAACCTCTTGATTTCCAAAATATATTCCAGTTGTCTACTTTTCCACACCTTTGTCTAAACCACTGTCATTTCTCATCTGATCTCATTGCACTACTGACCCATTGCACTACTGAATAAATTCTCCACAAACAAGACTTTGCATAAAACCTTCTAGGAGTTTCCCTTTGAACTTCAAACAGTCCTAACTCCTAATCATGGCCTATAATGTTCTACATAACTAGCCCCTGCTTCCCTCTCCAACTTCATCTCACACAAATTTCCTACAAGCACACAGGTCCTTCCTCCAGTTCCGTCAACATGCCAAGCTAGTTCCCACATGAAGACCTTTCACTCTGTCTGGAATGATCTTGGTTTAAGCTGGTCCCTTATTCACATCTGTGTTTAAATGTTCCCTCTTCAGAAGCCTTCCCTGACCATCTAGTCTAAAACAGATACCATCATATTAGCATATCTTAACTCTCCACATGGCACACATCACTACCTGATAACACATTTACTTATATGTTTTATATTTATTTTGGGGCTCATATTCTCATTCCAGCATGTAAGCTCCACGAGAGCAAAGGCCCTGATGTGTTCACTGCTATGTCCACAAAACTTGGCATAAAGTGGGCATTCTACAAATATTTCTGAATGAATAATGAATGAATATTGTGTAAACATTTAAACATATGCAGTAGAAAAATAGTGATGGCGAAAGATGTTTATGACATAATATATGAAAAAAGCAGAATGCGCATATACATGTATAGAATATTACAGAAAGTCTCACAAAATGTTGACGGGGCTATTTCTAGGTAACAAAATTATGGTGCTTTTTTCTTTGGTTTACCTGTATTTTCTGAATTTAATAAAATTGAGTCTTTTGTACAAATTAAAAAAACAAAACACATAAAGCTTATTTATTTTTAAACATTTCTGCCTACCTTCAAAAAAGGAATGACTTCTTTCATAATTGCTTTAATTTGCCGGTCAAGCTGCTGAGTGTCAATTCTAGGACATGGGACAGTAGAAGCTTCACTGAGAGGTTGTTGTGAACTATGATTTTCAATAACAGGAGTTTCTGTTTTAAAAAGAAAATGATACATTGGCAAAATGAAGTCTATGACATTATGCAAATGCATTTATGCAAAATTCTAAAGAATATTAAATTCTGATGATTTTATGCTAAAATAATATAAAGAAATTGTCTGTAGTTTTAGCACCCCTAATAATGAAAAGAAAGTGAGTAAAAAACCACTCTTATACCTTAGGTGGGGCTTTTTTTATATACGGAAATATGATTTTTACTTTTAATCAATTCAAGAACACACCTTCTAAATTATTAGTCGTAGTTGTGGCAGCAGCACCATCTTCATCTTCAATAATCCAGGTGCATCTTACATTCGTGTTACTCTCAGCCTCAGTCTTCATACGCTCATATTCCCTCATTCTGGCTAATGCTTGATCTAGGTGAATCACAGTGTTACCTGCATATGGAACAGAAATATTTCTAGAAGTTACAAAAGCAAATTGTTTCATGTATTCCTCCAAAGTTATCAACAAAAAAATACTATCTGAATGTAGGGAAGAAAAACTAGCTTTAACAAGTTCCAGATACCGTACTAGCTGGGTACTTGGCATACATTATCACAGTGATTTATTTAATCCTTAAAATAACCCCATACAGTAGATGAAAGTACCCTCATTTTCAGGAAACTTAAGTAACCTGCCCAAGGTTTCACAGCCAGTTAAATGTAGGAGCAGGGATTTGAACTCAGGTCTCTTAGACTCTGAAGTCCGTATTTATTTCACTACATCATGTTGCTTCACTTAAACAGGACAACAAAAATAAATTCCAAATCTGCAAATGCTGATGCAAATAATCCAACCTAACAGAAGCACTTAAGGTAAGGAAAAGGCCTAAGAATGAGCTTTCCCAATTATCCTTTGTCCACTTCAGACAAAGCTAGTGGTGAAGGATTGTGAGAAAAAAATCAGTAAATTAAACAAAACAGGTAGGACTCAAAGTCACTTGGTAACTCAGAAAGGGAGAGAACTGAGGGGAAAATGGGGGCCACAGAGTGATTTTTCTATATAATGGGATGAGCTCAGTACAGACTTGGTAGGTATTTACCCAGAAGGGAGCTAGGGCTTAGAGGCCTTGATAATCAGGATAAGGCAAAAGGAAAACTTATTGCTTTGGTAAAAGGTGATACCTAAGGACAGGACAAACCTTGGCCCTTTTCTTTGTACTGGAAAAAATGTCTTTGAAATCATCTAAATCTTGTTCTCATCCTATGAACACGAGAATACGGAGACATTAGATTACTCTATCAACCAAGTGCCCCGGAGGTCTGAATGACTGAATACTCGGGTGTATTTTGATAGGTTACAGCCTGGAAAATGAAATCAGCTACCTACACTTTTTTCTTTTCCCTAATCTCCTTTCCAAATTTAGGACTCGGGTTTTTTTTTCTTTTTGAGTTATGCAACCCTGTAAAGCTTCTTTTGTTTTACTACTGATGAAAAAAATGCAGTGTGCTATGCCTGAGAGAGTTACCTGGGTTTCTCACTAAAGATTATTTATGCTAAGAAATTTTAGCTCTTCCCTCAAATTATGAAGTTAACATTGCTAATTGAAAATACGATTGGATGAGGCATGGTTACCTCTGAATTCTTCCCATTGAGTTACTGAAAGACATTAAAGGATGACTCTTCCCTTAAGGGAAAGGAAATTACCATTTTTTGAACTTCTATTATACATGCTAGAAGTTCCGTATATTTTTCACACGAACATAGCAAAGTAACTAAGATCCCCATTTCCATAGTATATGCAGAGTCAGAAAGGTCAGATAATTTGCCCAAGGTCAAAGAGTGAAACAGCATATTCTTGAATTTAGACTGATGGATAGACTTTTAAGCCCATGTTTTTTCAACCACGTTGATTTTCTAGACTTTTGTTTCCTCATCAATGCAATTCAAAGACTGTATTAAAGTCATGTTCTAAGATTATAAAAAATTCTGCTTACCTAGATCATCTGTTGCAAAAGGCTCAAAATTTGAAGATACAGACATGACGCTAGCATTATCAGCATCATTTTGCTCACTTATTTTATGTGCCTCTCTCTCAAAGTTCTTCTCAAAAGTTTCCTAAGTTACAGTTTTAAAAAAACAAATAAAAATCACTAATATTTCTTTTAAAAATTTCATGATTAATATTAAAAATATAACATAGAAACTCAGTATCTGCATAAAACTATACACTTAAAATTGCAATATACCTTAAGTTATAAAAGGTTGAATACAGAGTCACAGAAAACATTAAAATATTAAGTAACTTTGCAGAACACTTATTATATAGATGAAAATACACAAAGCCAGCTATGGATTAAATTCTAACTAGGTAAAGTTAACATTTTAAATTATTTCTACACCCTCAGGGAAACTCTCCTATCTCCAAACCCTAACAGCATCTAGTACCTTACTAAGATATCTGGTTGTTTCAAATCAGAAGAAAAACATGACAGCATCATCCATATTTTTTTAAATCTATTTTATTGAAATACAATTTACATACAACAATTCACCCATTAAGTGTACAGTTTGATGAGTTTCCAAAACTATCTCCACCCACATAACCACCTTCCCTAAAGACAAAGACTATTTCCATCAGCACAGAAAGGTCCTCCGTACCCCTGTGCAGCCAATCTTCACTACAGCCCACTCATATGATTTTTATCACTGCAGACTGATTTTGCTGGCTCCAGAACTTCATATAAATGGAACCATTCAGTATATATTCTTTGGTGTCTGGCTTCTTTCACTCAGTATCTTTGTGAAATTAATCCATGTTGTATTTCAGAAGTTCATTATTTTTTAATGGCTGAATAGTATTCCATTGTACGGAAATAGCACAGTTTGTTTATCCATTTATCTGTTGATGTTCCAGTTTGAGGCTATCATGACAAAAGATGCTATGAACATTAGTGTACAAGTATTTTTGTGGACATATGTTTTCATCTCTCTTGGATGAATACCTAAAAGAAAAATTGCTGGGTCACGTGCCAAGTTTGTTTATAAGAAACTGCCAAACTGCTTTCCAAAGTGGTTGTACAATTTTACAATCCCACAAGCAGTGTGAGAGTTCCAATTGCTCCATGTTCACACGAACGCTTCCTACTGTCAATCTTTTTAATTTCAGCCTTTCTAGTGGGTGTGAGGTAGTATCTTATGTGGTTTTAATTTACACACTGGCCATTATATAGTTATCTTCTTTCATGAAGCACATGGTTCAAATCTCCTGCCCATTTTTTACTGAGTTGTTAGTCTTACCATGGAGTTGTAAAAGGTCTTAAAATAGTCTAGATTTGTCTTTTATATAGTCATTTGTCAGATATACGTACCGAGATTATTTTCTCCTAATGTATCTTTTGAAAAGCAAGATGATTTTATTTTTATGAAGTCTTATCAATTTTTTCTTTTATAGTTAGTGCTTTCCATGTCCTAAGAAATCTTTGCTTATGTCAAAATCATGAAGATTTTCTTGTTTTCTTTTAGAAGTTTTGTAGTTTTAGCTTTTTCAGGACCTCACGGTAGTTTCAAATTAATTTTTGTGTTGTATAGTGTGACGGGGGAGGAGTCTCACTTATATTTTGACTGAAACTCATTTTCACAATAGTGTTCTTTCTCCTAGCTATTGATCTTTTAAAGTTTTCTCTTAGATTATGAAATGAAAGGTTTGTCCCTGATTAAAGGAGATTCAGGCATTAAGGAACACGTTTTAGGAAATGAAACCATTTTGTTGCTCCTTCAAGTAAGACTTGAAGATAGATGTGCTTTTGCCATTTTATAACACCTGGAGAAGACGACAAAAAGTGTTTCTTCCTCTCCCTAAACCTCAATTCCTCATCGTCCTTGACATATAATTTCCAGAGGCCTACTTTTACGACTCTCTTTCCTGGGCATAAGGACTCTTTTACACTCTGAAATGTGTGTGTAAAATATCCATAAAAGGAGCTCAAAGGTCCTTGACCTAGAAGCATGGAGAATGAGACTCTATCTGCCCAATATAGTAACCAGCAGCCATGTGGCTATTTAAACTAAATAAAATTTAAAATTTAGTTCCTCAATCCCACTAGCCACATTTCAAGTGCTCCACAGCCACACGTGGCTAATGGCTACTGTAATAGACAATGCAGACATAAAACACTTCCATCACTGTAGAAAGTTCTACTGGACAGCATTGCTCTAGATCCATGGGTATGAACACTGGACATTGTGCTCTTCTTGCTGATTAAATGGCACTAATAAAGGGAAGATGGTGACATTAATGCTGAATTTATGTTTTGGATGAAAAATTAAAGATCTGATTTAGTTATTTAAAAGTAATACTAAGTACAGTTATTGATGTCAAGTCCCTATAGTTATGGACTGAATGTTTGTGTTCCCCCCCAATTCCTATCTTGAAGCCTTAATTCCTAATGTGATAATAGGAGGTTGGGGCCTTTGGGAAGTTTAGATGAGGTCATGAGAGTGGAGCCCCCATGATAGCATTAGTGTCTTTTTAGAAGAGGAAGAGATACCAGAGCCTCCTCTGACTGCAATGTGAGGATACAGGAAGAAAGCTGCTGTCTGCAAGCCAGGAAGAGGGCCCTCACCAAGAACTGAATCTGCTGGCACCATGATCTTGGACTTCCCAGCCTTCAGAACTGTGAGAAATAAACGGCTGTTGTTTAAGCCATCCATCTACAGTATTTTGTTCTATCAGCTTGAGCTGACTAAGACACTTACTTATTAAGTAGTATATTTTAAATTTTATTTAACTTGAAAACCTTGTCAGGTTAACTTTATCATAAATTGTAGCTAAATTTTCAAAATTTGCTATTGATGGTGCAAACCAATGTGCTCAAATCTTTTAAAATAATTGGAAGTAATGCTGCCTTATATGAAATTTGGATAAAAAGGGAATCACTGGGATTAAGGATACAAAATTAGGTAAAAAAGATTTCTAAGAACAGACATGCTTCATGCTCTCTCAGTAAGTTATTTCAATGCCTAATAAACTTTAATATAACCTAATACCTCCTATTTTTCACGTATACAGCTGGACTACTTTTCATTTCGCACAGAAAGGAGTACACAATTTTCAATTAGTTCTAACAATCTCAAGCAGCAATTACTCAATTGATATTTGACATTGTAAAGTCAGTTAAGACCATGTAGTTTTTAGACACAGGTTTCTATTCACAGTACTATAAGAGTTGAAGCCTGGTGGAGAAAGGTTTTAAGGGTAAAAGACGACTTGCAGAAGTACTGTTTTAAACATGAGTGTAAGTTAAAAAGCAAAAATTCAGAAAAAGTCCTAAATAGTTTTAAGGAAATTACTAGTCATGTATCACTTAACATCGGGGATATGTTCTAAGAAACGTGTCATTAGTCAATTCCGTCAGTGAGTGAACATCATAGAGCATACTTAACACAAACCTAGAATGTATAGCCTACTACACACTAGGCTATATGGTATTAATCTTATGGGACCACCATTGTATACGCGGTCCATTGCTGACCCAAACATTGTTATGTGGTGCACGACTATATATGTGAAGCAGAGACAAAATAATCTTTGAGAAAATACTATCTTTTCAGAAAAATTATAATGTTCAACATATCAACAATGGGCAAAAACAGTAATATGCTTCCAACTCTCTACCTACAGCAGATATTTGCTAATCCATTATGGCACTCTTATCCATGAACATCCAGGTGCTCGAGTTGGCATAAAGAAGAATGCATTAGCTATCCCAGGACCACATATAATTTTCTACAACAGAATCAGGGTCTGGACCTTTAAATAGGTGATTTCCAAACACCTAGCACTCCTCAGTATCCCAGGAATTTGCCGTTCAGTCACTCAATCACCTATGTGCTAGGGAGGTGCTATCTGGAGGACACAGTTTACTGAAAACATAACATTTTCTTCACCACTCTTTGCTATTTCCAAGTCTTTTTTACTTTATTCAAAATTTTCTTCATCCATTTGAATACATTAAATTATATTTTTTTCCTGGATGACTTTCTTTTGTCTAGGCTTCTCTTCTAACCCAAAGACCTGATTCTGTCTTGTACTTATTTATTTAAGGGTTCTTACTGTGATCTGATTGCTGTCTGGTTTACCGAATGTCTTGAATGAACACAACAAATTTTACTGAATGTCTGTTATTAGTCAACTCCTATGCTGGGCAATGGAGATATAAATACAGCTATTTTAGATCTTATAATCTACCATTTATACATAATTTTTGGTGTTTGCTGCCATATTTTGAGTGAGTTTTATACCTCATCTGAAAATAAAGCAATGCATTACACCCAGCTTTTTAAAAAAGCTAAAACCCAAACATATTAGGTATACTCACAATTTATAACAACCTATTTAACTTTTGTTTACTGCATACTGAAATTATGTCTACATTTCACTAAAAATTATCAGCTTACATCATCAGTAGTAGCAAGGCTTTCACTGGGAGTAAGTTCTGAGTTTGATGCGATCCAAGTACCAGAGTTCACTGACTTTACATTTTCCCCTTCTTTTTCATGGTTCTCAGAAATATGTCTGGATACTATGTCCTAAACAAGGAAATAAGATAATTATTTATGTAAAACATATACATTTAATCACAAATTTAAAAGCAGAAGCAGACAGAAGAACAAATACAATATTCCTCATCTCAGGTTAAATGCGAGGAAAAAATAACAAAGATAAAACACTGAAATTTTCTCAGAAAAAGACTATCTAAAAGCTACTTAAGCTATACAAGAAGTTTTAAATAAAATGGCAAGAAAGCACATAGAAAACAGATCAAAATACATACGTAACAAGAACATACTTCAGTCTGAGAAAGCAACCAGATATAATTGCGAACAGCTAGGGCAGGAAAAAGAATGTTAGGTACCAGATACCTGCAACGCATATAAAGCTCTCTGTCTCAAGTAGTCTGTGTTAAGTAGCTGAAGCTCATGGAAGAGTTCAATAAGAAAATGTGGACGAGATTCGTTTTGAGAAATTAATGTAGCTACTTCAGAATAAATTGTATCCCGCAAAGCTTCGAACATGGAAAAATCACTCCCAGTTTCTGGAAGATATAAAAGATCAGGAAGTTAATGCTGATGAACTATGTTCCTGATAATTTCTGATTAACCTGTATTATTATACTCTCACCTTTAAATTACTTAAAAATCAGAACATACTTAATTCTATTTTAGGGCTTTTAAGGTAGAAAAAGAATTTTAAAATTACCAAGATAAAAATAATCTTGAAAATATCAAGATACATATTGTACATTAGAGAAATATTTAAATGCATGAACAGCATTACTTAGCATTACTTACAGCATACTTATTTCTCAACAAAAAACTGTATACGTTTCACGAGAATAATCAGTGGAATTTTTTCAGCACTTGAATGAAATAAGCTAAGTGTAAATAATTTTTTTTTGCTAATATGAACTTTGTTACAGAAAACAAAATTTATTTTCTTAACGTTGAGAATAAAATGAATGCAGCCAATGAAAGCTACTAGTTTTAGGTCTATCCAGTTAGGACTACTAATTCTCAAATATCAGCTATCATGCTTTATTGATGAAAAACTGAATTTGTAACTATGATACAATAGGACAATTTTACTATAGTTTCTTACTGATGAACTCAAGGTAAGTTGGTGCAGGCAGTGACTCAGCTGAAGTTTTGCGTTTTATAGAATCTAGACACCACTACTATTTACCAACAACTCTGCTATATGTATTTATTGATAACACGGAATTATCAACCTTAATGGTATATAGTCATATTCTTATTTTTAAGAGTAGGAATTAGGAAGTATTCCCATTTTGAGTTCTCTAGGAAACAAAATCTCCAAGTGGCTCTTCTAACTATCAAATTCTGTAAACTTTCTGCAGCAATAGTAGAACCACAAGAAGTTGAATATTCCAGTTCCGTGAAAATTGGTGATAACTTTCTAAGAAAGGGAATTCAAAATGTTGAGTGTTTTAATATATTGTGCTTTCAAATAAATATGCCAAGATCATAAAGATTTAATTCACTTTTTGCAAGAGAGGGATAAGAAAATGCAAAACCAATGGGGTCTAGTGAAAAACTTTCCACGAATTTGCTAATAAGTAAGTTAACATCTTCAGGTCTCAATTTCCACAAACATAAAATAATAAGAATAATAACTATGCGACTTTCCTATCTTGCCTCAGACATGTATGAGTATAAAATAAAGTGATAGACTAAAGTTCTCTTAGTAGTTTTAAAACATTCAAATGTGATATATATTACCACAAAAATGATATTTATTATAAGCAGGAGCCAAAATTATCTCTGTAGGAAATCTCTAACTATAGGAAAAATCCCGATACGATATGATTTGATACGCAAACTTTCAATTTATACACTATATAGTAGTTTGAACATCGCTGTTTAATTTAGAAAATGTTTATTACTTCAAAGATATAAGAACAAAGTAAATTCAATGACATCTTTCATACTTCTGTATGTGACAGAATTCTCTCTCTAAATTATATCCCATTAAAGATTAAATTATTCCCAAATAATGAATTATGCCAAACACATGTTTCAACCCTCCTGCCTGCAATAAAGGTGGAAAGTTTTTGCCAGTTTCTCCTCCTGGACTAAAACGCATTAGTTTAGGGTAGAAAAATCCTGCTCTCATTTGGTTTCTCTGATTCTATCTTGTTTTCATCCTGTCATTTTCAGAGTTCTTTTCTTTAGGAAGTACCACTGATATATTCAACTTTGTGCTAGGTCCTTGTTTTTCTTCTTTAGATTCTCCTACTGGTTCAAAACAGGCTTTTATTTTTCACTTCTGTATAGTGCAGGAGGCATTAAAGAATATTTACAATTCTAAATCACACAGAACCATATTTAATGAAAATGCATAGTTTAAAGACAAAAATAGCATCTTGGAATCTTTGTAATTCTCCTTGATCTTTATTTATCAAGGTCTTTGCATGTCATAGTTGTTTTTGTTTAATGGTGTGTTTGGTTTTTTTAAAATAGATGTTGACCAGTAATGAAAAATAAGCAACTACAATAGAAGCCATGTACAACACTTAACACTATAAATCAGAGCTAGGAATAAAAATAACTATATTTTTGTTTCCAAAAAAATATTAGCGCTCTTAAGCATTTAAGAAATACAAAATAAATAACTTCAAACAAAACACTAAACTATAAAAAGGTTTTCTATTACCCATATGAATGTGTTGGTTATGTTATATACACTAACAGAAAATGAAAACCGGAAAAGCAGCCAATTTTACCAATCAAGTAAAGAATTATCTTATGAGTATGAATTTTATCAGTATGAATTCTTTCACTTATACAAGCCAAATAACATATATACACTAAGCTAAATCTAAAAAAATAATAAGAGCAATAAAACTAAGGATTTTTAGGACCAATGGGAAAAATTAACAAAAAGTGGACACCAAAACTAAGCAGATTGTTACCTGGCGCTTCATTGCATGCATTTCTGTTAGACTGCTGTAGTATTCTCCTAGCATGTGCTGTAGGAAAGGGCAGACATAAGGATGAACATAAAATGTGTATGAATAGTAAAGACAGGGTCCATAATATGAATCAGTGAATGAAAAAAAGAAATAAGCAAATTTCCTTAAAATTGTTTGCCTCAACTAAAATGTCACCACAAGGTATGGCTTATGCTCTATTTAAAAATATTCTCATTAGGGAAAATATCAAGATTTGCTATAAACTTATATTAATGGGATGACAACTACCATAATAAACTTCTGCCATTCACTCCTAGAAGCATACATATCAAGGTGAACCTCCCACAATTCCTGAGGGAGAAGACTGTATAATCCACTAGCAGTCAGATACGCCACACTCCATCATATGACAAAAACTACTATTACATGCTATGAAGAATTTCAGAGTAATGGTTCAAACTAAAAATAAGTCTTTTGAAAAAGTGACTATGTAAATACACACAAAGGTATATTTATACTATTCAAACATTCTTTAATTCACTGAAATTCAATCATTGTATTTTTCTAAGTGATGGTAGTAAGGTCTGAAGTACTATGACCAACTATCACTTATTTATTAAGTCTTTCAATTTAGTGCCCTTCCCCAAGCTCCATCCAAGTGTGGACTCTTTGAAGATATCACTATTTGATAAAGTTAGTGAAAGAAGATGAAAATTATAAAATTTTGGTAAAACGCTGGGGTCGAAACAATAGAATTGATATTTTTGCCAAAAGGATCCTTGACTTAACAGGAGACCAGGATTAAAACTTCAGCTGTACCATTTCCTTGAAATATGACCTTGAGAAAGTCAAGGTCAAAATACAAATAAATGTGATGTTTCTTTTCTGATCACAAAAGTAATAAATACTCATGAAAGTTTAGAAAATATAGAAGAGTTTAGAGATGATAAAACCACTATTA
The DNA here is from genome assembly GCF_037783145.1 of Equus przewalskii. Lineage (NCBI taxonomy): Eukaryota > Metazoa > Chordata > Mammalia > Perissodactyla > Equidae > Equus > Equus przewalskii. The sequence goes on along the minus strand of NC_091858.1, from coordinate 19,950,048 downwards.
ATATTTTGATGCATTTTGTTTCAGTTTTTTCATTCAGATTTTTGTTTAAACATAGTTGGAGACATACTGTTTAGACAACACTAAACCCAATATTTTTTTTTCACACTAAACCCAATATTTTTTTTTCACTTGAGTTTCCTTAGGATAGATGCCTACAAGTACAATCACTGGGTTAAGGGTGTGACTTTTTAAGCTTTCCAGAAAAATTGTACCAGTTATATTTCTGGCCCTTTAAAAGTGTTGGGAAAAAACAGGTACCCCCTGCGACCATGTTTGCTCATCTGCAAAACAGAAATAAAACCAATTCACAGGATTATGAGGGTCAAATGAGATGAGTAATTTAATTTGTTTATTTTGTAAACAATAAAGTATAATACAAATAGTAGCTGCTAGTATCACTTTCACCAAGGGACTTAGTGATAACTGAAAATTGAGAGCACATATGTACTGTCTCCTTCTCCATATTTCTTCGAGATGTACTTATAAATTAGGAAAGTACTAGTACTTAGTTAAACTAAAATGGTGGCAAATACATAGGACTCCATTCATTCAATAAACTCTTACTGAGTACCTACCATGTGTCAGGTATCATGCTAACATTTAAGATACTAATATGCAAAGGTATTATCTGCTGCCAAGGGACTCAAAAAGGCGATACAGACACTTAAACAGGTAAATACTATATAATGTGATATGGCAACAAAAGAGGTTTACACAGGCTACAACAGAAGCAAAAAGGAGAAAGGGAAACCTATCTCAGCTTGGATCTGGATGCAATTTCAGAGTTGCAGAATTACGATTTTATTTAAGAGTCCAACAGAGAAATGGGCTTACAAAGAGCAAAAAGGACTTGAGGCAGAAAAGACAACTGCTGAGGAAAGAAACGGTGTGACAGCTATGGGAAAACTTCAGTTCAGTGCCACTGAAAGAGTAAAGTTCAAGGCAGAGGATGGTGAGAAATGAGTCTGGAGAGGCTGGAAGGAACCAAATCTCTCCTGGCCAGATACAGGCATTTGGACTTTGTCCCGTCGGCAGGGTGAAGGCCAAAGTTTTAAGCAGGGGAACGATAGGATTTTACATTGAATTCTTATTCAGATAAAACTTTCAGAATTTCAAATTAGGAGTTCCACATTAAAGTCAGCTATACTTTTTTGTTTGTTTAGAATTTTATCAAAATGTGTCACAATAAAAAATATTTCATTTACATTTCTTGATATCAAGCAGTGTGTACTGTAATCTCTACCATAAAACCTTGGACACAACAGAAAAGTGTGATAGACCAATTTTAATACTTCTTTTAACACAGCTTTTCAAATCTAAAATGAAGAAGTCCTTAAATTAAAGCAAACCAAAAAAGAACATACCTGAAGATATTTCTGTAGACCTACTATATTTTATTATTTTATCCAGCTGCTCATGATTCTTTCTGCTGAATACTTTTGCTTGAACAGGCTCTTCAGTCTGGGCTGAATGTCTGTTCCTACTTTTGCAAGGTTCACATGTGCTAGACATACTGGCACTTTCATACCCTTGAGTAAAAAAAGTGACAACTGTTATCAGTTGCAACTAACTTAAACTGAAAGGGAAATTGATTTCCATAGTGAAATAGTACAGGTAACTCAATTTAGAATGCTGTGCAGGCTAGGTATAAATAGAATACAAATCAGGATGTAATATGTCTTGGAGATATCTTTGCAATAACTTCTGGAAGCATGAGGTAACAGTAACAAATTCGAACACTTAATTGTCCTTTTGATATTCATCTTAATGAGTACATCCCAACTCAAACTATATGGCAGACCTTATATGACCCAAATTCACCACTAGACTCTAAGTTAACAATTTTTCAATATTAGGAAATACTAGAACGAATTACATCCTATCTATATAAAATGTCCATAATAGAGAGAAGAGTAATGGGTATTCAATAATCAAATACATCTGCCTTCTTGTTATACCTATTGTGTAATATAATGTGGTTTAAAAGGTCTTACCTACCCACAGGTTATACACATAGTCTACTAAATTTTCCTTCTAAGTTCCGTTATTTATTTATTTTTTACATTTATGTTGGTATACGGCACAAGGTAGGAATTCAACTTTATTTTGTTCCACAAGAGTTGGCTATACCTACTTTTTTCCCATTGAATTAAAAATGCAACTTTGGTCAATATATTAAATCTCCATATTTTAGAGGTTTTATTTCTGGGCATTCTATTTGTTTATCTTATCTATTCCAATGCCATTTTCATTCTTTTAGCCACAGAAGTTTTACAATATGTTTAAACATTTGGTAAGGCAAGTCCTACCTAGCTTCTTTTCTTGGCTGCTCTTGGACATCTGTCCTTCCAAATATGCTTGGAGAATTTTTTCCCCAATTTTGAAAATAATCCATGAGGATTCAAAATGGAATCACATTAAAAGTATTTATTAATTTGAGGAGAACTGATATTTAATAATTTTGTGCATTCTCATCTAAGACCAACACGGTTATGTTTTCATATTTATTCAATCTTGTTTCATGTTCTTCAAAAATATTCTGCAGTTTTTTACAGATCTAGTACTTTCCTTGTTAAATTTATTCCTAAAGACTTTTTTTCCCCAATAGCTTTGGATACCTTTATCAGAAGAGATTTCCCCCCACTTCCATTTCTACTGGGTATTATTGCTATGATAAAGAAAAATATGTGCACACTTATTTCATAACCAGCTACTTTACCAGTTTACTTTGTTCACTTTAGTACCTATTCTTCAGTGTCTCTGTGGGTTCTCTTAGAAAAAAATATAAAATTTGTTTCCCTCCTTTTCTAATATTTATTCAAATTAATTAATTTCTTGTCATAATTCTTTCCAAACAATGATGATGGTACAGAGGGGAATCCCTGTTTAATTCCTAATTTTGATGGAGATATCTTTGGAGTATTTTTATCTACACTGGTGTTTGAGATTGGCATTAGGTAACAACCTTCACTTTAAATCACTGCCTTCTTAGGTGTATTTTACTTAATTTTCATTAGGAATGACTTCAAACTTTATCTACTGCTGTTGATTATATGACTTCAGTCCTTTCAGGACAGATTATACGTCCTTCTGTCCTTGTTGATATAATAAGTTATGTTGACAGACTTCCTGATAATGAATCATGATTATATTTCTGTAACAAACCCTACTGACGACTGTCTAATAACTATTTTTTTGGTGAGGAAGATTAGCCCTGAGCTAACCTCAGTGCCAGTCTTCCTCTGTTTTGTACGTGGGACGCCTCCACAGTGTGGCTGATGAGTAGAGCAGGTCTGTGCCCGGGATCCCAATCTGGGCCCCAGGAGCAGAGCGCAGAGAACTTTAACCACTCAGCCACGGGGCCAGCCCCCTAATAACTTTTATATCGGTGGATTAAATTTGCTTACTTTTGAATTTCTATTAATATCTGAGAATGATCTACTGTTTTCACTGAACTATCACCTCTCCTTTCACAGTCCCCCATAAAGGTCTCTATTCTGATTCTTGTTGTTTCTGTAGTTCTCCTCAGACAGGATACACCAATATCTTGTTTTCCCCCTGACAGGTGAAGGGTCTCTTGCGTGAGTGTAGGATTCTTGAGTTGCAGTCCTTTTTTGTCCATGTATAGGATGTTATTTCACTTTCATCTACTTCTTGTGTTGTAAGTAGGATTGTCTAACGTTAGTCTGGCTCTTTCTCATTGTACATAACTTGTTCCTTCAGGCTGGAAGCTTAGATTTTTACTTTTTCCTTTGAATTCAGCAATGTTATCAGAATATACATAGGGGTGGGTGTGTGTGCACTTTCCCCTCCTGACTAGACAAGAGTTAGCTGTTTTGATCTACAGTCTCAAGTCTTTCTTCATTAAAGATTCTCCTTTATTATGTATTTAATTACTGCCTCTCCACCATGTTTTTGTTTCTCCTTTAGAACTCCTTTATATCAGATGTCCAAGATTTGTCCTTAAGCCTCTAATCATTTTCCTGTTGATTTTATATCTTAGTACTTTTTGCTGTGTTAATGACATAATTCTTCCCCTCAATTTTCTAGGCCAATAATTCGAGACTTAACAGCATTCATCCTCTTTTTCAAATAATCTAACTATTAAATGTGAAAGTCATTTTTTCTAGTTTTAAAGAATTTATAATTCATTTTGCTGAAGTGCTCTCATTATTTTGTTGTAGCGTGTATTTTTGTCAATACATCCGTTTTTACTAGATTTCACATGTTCTAATGCTCTGCTTCTATGTCCTCTCTCTGGCTGCTGGATCCCTTTTACATGCACTGTTCAATTCATTGGCCTAGTCACAATTCTCACTCACCCTTACAGCTGGACCCAACTGCTAGGTAGCTTTAATGGCAGCATGCTGACAGTATTTGGAAGTCTCACTCCAAGAGGGAAGCACTGTTCTGGCTAGAAGGTTGTCAGTCTCACATTGATACTATAAGAAGAAACCTCTCTATTCCTCAGTTTCCTCAGCTGCAAAGGCAAACGCTCTCCCAGGTTCAGGGTAGGGAGGATGCCACCTATCTGTTCAATGACACCCCTGCCTATCAATATCTTGAAGGGGCAAAAGTCTGCTATTCTTGGAAGGGAGGGAGGTACCAATAATAGGAGGGGTTGCATGGAGCCCCTCCAACCAAGTTTTCTCCAAGAACTGCAGAGCTCTGATCTTTACCCCAGGCAATCTCTGAAAGAGCCAGAACCTAAAACCTTGTTGCTCATATCCTTCACATCACAGCAGCTGCTCTGCTAATAACAAATCAGTTCCCAATATCCTGTCAATTTATTCTCTGTGATATTCTATCTGGATTCAACCTTCCCTTCCTATTTCTAAGGCCACCATTCAAGCTAGGACTTCATCCTCTCATATGTAGGTTCCAGGTTTCTTCATTGATCTCTCAGACTAAAGTCTGGCCACTCGCATCCACTCTGCACAAAACTTACTGGAAAAAGATCCCTCTTGGTTACTTCTGATCTTCACATAAAACAGGTTCAGCAATATAGGATATGATTGCCAAAAGTAATATGTAAAATGATATGACTGCTAGTACTGTTGCTCATTTAATTAACAGCAAACAAACCCTTAATGAAAATAATTTAAGTATGTTATTTTAACAAAAACACATATAAATGAAATTAAGATTTTGACTACTGTTACTGAATCATGTGAAAAGTGCTGAATGAATGCTAATCAAAATTAAAATATACATTATGTGGCATACACAAAACTCTCTTTGGGGAGCCCCAGTAGGCACTTCAAAAAGACATAGTCACCCTCCAAAACAGCTGAAACTGTGAAGAGAACCTATAACTATTAAGATGCTATAAAAAGAGAAAAAACTATAGTTTTATATGAATCCAAATTTAAAACATCAAGGGCTAGATTTCCAAAGTTAAGGTATAATTGTGTGATTGAACTGTCTCTCTCCTGGGCACTTTAATATTAATTCTCCAGGGAGAGTAGGAGAATTAACGAAGGTAATAACACTTTGGAATAACAATGCTAGGCCAGCTAGTATAACAAGAATAACAATACATAATGTTCATTATTTTGAGGGGTTTATCGCCTACATCCCACTTCACCACTCCTTCCCTTACCCCCATTCTGTTTTTCTCAGCATGGGTGACTGACGTATCTAGAAGAAACAGTACTTCTAGTTGTCTCTACATTGTAGAGAAACAGGTTAGCCATGGCACCCTGGAGACCTTGGACATATCCACATAGGCCACATAGGTACAGACTGAACCACAGCTGAATCTAAGTCTTGGCAAAGGGCCTTGTGATCCTCCTGGAACCCAGAACATGAGAACACGGGAGGCTTGTGAGAAGCTGCTATGTGGCCACTCTTCACTCGCCTCCCTCTCTGCCCTAGAAGGCTGTCACGTCTCTTCCGGGTTCTGATGAAACATGAGACCTTTCTGCCTCACTCTCTGAGGGCACACCTCCATTCTATAAAGTAGCTTAGCTGCAGCATAGCACTGGTGCCTCAGCAACAGGTGTCCCACCACTCATGTTACAATTGTCATCTGTCCTTTTTTGTTTCAGGCTCACCCTTGTGGAATATGGAACAAGGGACATGGGGAGCTGGCACCTTCGGAAATTTTTCTTTTCTCTGCCTATGTAAATAACAAACTCTCTGATGCTCTCTGAATCTTTACTGGCCACATATGTCAGGTCTTCTTGCCTTGCTTAATGCTTGACATCCACTTAATCTCAATCTTCATTAGTGAGCCAACAGGAAGTAGGGAGGGAAGAAATGAAAAGATTCGGGGAGGGATAGAACCCCAGAAGTCAGTACATTAACAGTTCTACACAATTTTCCAAGTAAAGAATGAGGAAGACCTAGACTATATTCTCCTACTCCCCTCTAATAACATCAAGAGAGAGAATAGGCCCAGTAGAGTGTAGCCAAATTCCATAATTTGGATAACTGAAACATGCAGCAAGGCAAGAAATCATGCTCAACTCATCAAATCTCAATTTGAACTAAAGTTTAAAAGATTATCACTTAATTTGTAAAATCTTACCTCACATGCAATAATATGTGTCTTTACATAAAAAGACTTTCTGAAGATTAAATACATTACCATCATGGGAAACAAAGTTAAATGAAGATTTAGCATAGCACTTCTGAAAGACTATCAACATGTACGAAAAACAGATATAAACAGTTCAGTCTAGTAACTTGGGGACGGTATAACTGGCTGTACTGTATCCCTCAAGACAGCAACCACCATGCTGTAGATTTGAAAACCACTAGGATTTGTCATATCCTATTTCCTTCCCTAGTTCCTCTCGTTTTTTCTACCTGCTTCATCCTGATTCTGTATTTTTTCTTACTGTAACTATAATTTGGAATGCCTTCCAATCTCTCCATTCACCTTCATTACCACTTCCTTTAAGACAGAGCAAACATGCTTTTTTTGGCCTCTTTCCCCTCCCCAAAGCCCCAGTGCACGGTTGTATATCCTAGTGATATGGTGTCCTAGTTCTATGGGAGCTGCCGCCACAGCATGGCAGCTGACAGACGGGCAGCGTGGTTCCACAACCAAGAAGTGCACCCACACTGCCAAAGTGGTGAGCACCAAACTTTACCCACTAGGCCATCAGGGCTGGCTCAGCATTCTTTTTTCAAAGTAATCTTGGCTACCCCTATCCCATAAAGAGAATAAAAGCAACATAAATTAGTGGTCTAACTCAGTGCTTCTCAGATTTTAATGTGCATATATTCATATTAAAACATCTGAAATCTTGCTAAAATGCATACTGAAGAACAATGCATACTCATTCAGTTGATATAAGGTGGGGCCCAAAAGTGTACATTTCTAAAAAGCACCCAGATGATGCCAATGCTGATTGTCCATGGTTCACATTTTGAACTGCAAAGATTTAGCAGACTAATCTGACTTTGCAGTACACTAGTTTGACTCTGCATATATTCGATTCTGCTATCAAGTCTTTTATTTTTGTGTGTGTGCCTTAAAGTGGGGCTCTCACTGATAGATGGTCTTGAATGCCTATTGATCAAATGTGAAAGCACGTTTTTGGCAGGTAGCTTTATATTTAAATATGAGAGAAGAGAGCACATAAAACAGAATGTCAATGTTTGCCCTGAAGTAAAAAAGCTGAATTGCCTATATGGAAGCATAACTCCTCAGAATAAAGGGGGTTTCAAAAATATGAATACACTGATATTTTTAGGCTTAGGTAGACACAGCCATAAGTTGGCTAAGGGTCCTCTAAAAGCCTGCTACTCAGAGAGTAGTCCACAGACCAATAATGGTAATACACAGGAGGCTGTCAGAAACACAGACTCTCAGGTCCCTCTCCAGACCGACTGAATCACAATCTGCCCTTGAACAAAATTCTAAAGATTTGTATGAAATATTCAAGTTTAAGAAGTATTGCCCTAGTACACTCAAACTAACTAGCTGAATGAGAATGCTGGTATAATAAATGTTAGTTTTTCTACAGTTGTTCGTTTGACAAAAAGCATTTTTGTGTGGGCAAGATACCAGGGAATAAAAAGTTCAATGAGTTACTCAAAGGGCTTCTCTCAAAATGCCATTGAACGTTTTCTAGTGGCACCAAAAGTAATCTTGCAGAAAGCATAGCAGCTGTATTTTCATTCATTTGAATGGTTTCAGATCACTAACTAATTTATTACATAAATCAGCTCCTCCCAAACTATATAACTGGAAAACTATTTCAAGGATAATAGATATGCTGAGAAAAATGTTATCCCTGTTCAAATTTGCTTATTTACCCATCAACTCAGATTCTTCACATAGGGATACGGATAGGAGCCAAGGACTTGAAGCATACATGAAGTAATGAAATGAAAAAAAAGGTGCATGTATTCTTTTTTAAATCCATAGTTTTCAGTAGATTTTTCAAGAATTCCATTACCCAAAAACGGTTAAGATTTTTGCTGCCAAAGTTTACAAGTAGATTTTTTTACTAGGATTTTTCCAGAACCTTTACTATACTTATATGTATTGTGAGCTTCCAAGAGAGGGAGTTAGCAGTGTGTAGTGATTTTTCAAACTTTTCTGATTATAAGCCTAGAATACTTTGTTCTTAAGCACCAAATACTATCTCCATAAGCCCAGAAACACCCAAAGCCGTAGCCAAAAAGTATCCCTTGCAAACCTGAAGGAGTGTCTTTTAGCTAACATTCCAAATTATAGCTAGTAAAACTATTTTTAACCTAGTGCCAGCCATCAGTAACTTCTTCAAAATTCATAGAAAATCTATTTTTTAAAAAAGTGGCTTGTCCTTAACACTATAAAGAGATCTTTGATATGATACTCAATGGCAGATTCAATAAAATATGGGTTAATGTTTTACTTCATTAAGATTCAGTTCCTGAAAGGCTAAGAGCAAACTTGTTTTAAAAGTAGTTTCATCTATATGATAATCAAAAATTGAAATGTAAAGGCCCACATTGCTTTAAATGAATCAATCAAGGATCTAACTTTGACTGAAGTGTTAGATATAGGACACTTTAGTCACGACTAAAGTGCTGGATGTGGTACAAGATGTAATATTAAAAGAGAGTGAATAATAAAACTGGGCATTTTGGCAATTTTAAAGTAACCTATAAGATTTGGAAAACTTCTGAGCTCATAGTAAGCACATATATAGGAAATATAAGAAGCTTTAAGAATGACAAAAAAAGAATAAATGCCATGTTTTAAAATATCTACATTAAACAATGTATTTGTTTAATGTATTTGACAAGTTTTGCAAAAAAATTACAAAGGTAGCTAAAAGTGACTTTGTTCAAGTAGGTCTAGAACAATGCCTACCCATCTAGCCATACTGAAATTAAATATGCAACATGCCACAGTAAGGTTACCAACATTCACAATGACTGATATTCAACAAATTTCTGTACTTACCAATATTTTTAACTCTGCTTTTCAGCTGAGTAGAATGTCTTTTCTTACTCTTTGACTTGGGAGTTTTATCTTTAGATGCCAGGCTGGCCTGTGCAGATGCTTTTCTTGTCTTGAATGTTTTAGTTACTGTTGCCGGATCTACTGGATCAGGCATACTGCTAAAGCTTTCTAATGACTCTTCATCAAACTGGCGTCTTCTCCTGCTGGTATCTAATTGATTTTTGCGATTACTATTTGTAGTTTTCTCTACAGACACTGCAAATCCAGTCTTGATAAACGGTTTTTCTACTTCACCTTCTTGGTCATGCAACCATGGTGTCCTACTGTTTTCCACTTCTTCTTCGGGCTGTTTTTGATTCCTTACCAATGAAAATAAGTTTTCATAGATTACATTGATAGATTTCTATGTTTACTGAAAACTCCAGATAAACTTAATTTATACTAGTAGATTTAAGAAAATAAAATTGTCAACAGGCTATAAAAATATTTTCACAAAAATATGCATTAAATATGAAAATATTACATAGGCAAATGTACTAAATTACTTTAAACTTTGATCTTGGAGCCTTTCACTAAACCATTTTCACTGGCAAAAGTTCCAAAGATCTAGCATTCATGATGGAAAAGAGAGGGAAAGAAAAATAAAAGGAGGATGAGACAGATATAAAAAAAAACCCCCCAAAACTTGGAAGAACAGTTGAGAAAGAACTGTAGTAGAGGGTTTGGGAATATTCACGGATCTGTGTCACCTAAAGCAGTTCAAAGAGAACCCGAATTTGCTGAAAACAACTGGCCATAGTTGTTTCTTTCTCCACACATTAAGTCTAGTTTAATTCCGTTGGTCTAATGTCATTTTCCAAATGTTATCTGCTAAACACTGGCATCCCTTAATATGTTAATAGGTATTCACTGGTCATCTAAGTTTGGGAAAAAATAGGCAAAACAAAGTTAAACAGATCTCTGGGATTTCTCAGAACTTTTAATATGCCAGCGTGCTTTACAAATGTCTTAGAAGGGAACACAGTGAGGAAGACGTCCAAAGCTTTTTATCACAGAACCTGACAGGGACAACAGTGTTCCTAAGAATGTAATTTGGGAGACACTGATCAACAGGATTTACCCTAAGACAAAGGATAGCAAACCTACAGTTGGCAGGCCAAATTCAGCCTGCTGACTGTTTCTGTATGGCCTGAGAGCTAAAATTATTTTTATATTCTTACATGGTTGGGAAAAAAAAAAATCAAAGGAAGAAAAATAGTTTGTGACATAAATTATATAAAATTCAAATTTCAGTGCCCATAAATAAAGTGTTATTGGAATGCACTCATTTGTTTATATACTGTTTATGGCTGCTTTCATGCAAGAATGGCAGAGATAAATGGTTATGACAGATACTGTATGGCTTGCAATACTTAACTATCTAGCCCTTTATAGGAAAGACCCTGACTCAAGACCACAATGTTTCATCTGACCTCTTATTATCTCCAGCCATTTAATTAAGGACATCTATAATAGCTGAGACTTTTGGGAGGAGATGACGTCTAATCTGAAGCAGGTCAAATATCTCAAATAACATTAGGTATCCAGATCCATGTTTTTGCTATCAGTTATATAAAATATAGATAAAAATGAAGTAGGGACGTTCCTGTAGGAAGGTTATTCATTAACACTTTGAATAAATGTTTACTGCTTGTGATGGAGATTCATTCAACCATCATTTCTGGATGGCAGCTGTGCACTAACACTGTTAGGCTCTGACCACAGAATACTTTTATAGAGCAACATGAGATTTAACAGGAAAATATGGTTCGTCCAGCTAAGAAAAACAAAGTCAGGAAGGTCAATCACCGCCTTCCTAGAGGCAAATACAAAGTTGAATTCTAAGAGTTTTTGGTTAATCATGTAAAAAAAAAAAATCATGATTTAACAATTAAACAGTGTCAAAATGCTAATTTAAGAGCCCAAGACATGCCCAATCACATAACTGAAGGGAAAAGCAACGTGAATTATATATTTGTAAGTGGCTAGGAAAGACAAAAATCATAGAGATACTTTTGACAGAACAAATATTAGGCTCAACTGACTTCTAATTTTTAATCCTTCTAAAAAGTTTTTTCTGAAGTAAACAACAATAACAATAAAAAGGCTCTAATATTTTCACCAGCTGGCCATCAAATCATTTTCTGGATTAACACAATCATTACAAACATTATTTATCTACCTATAAAAATGCTTACACAATGATTAACCTGACTGAATCCAACTAGTCCTCCAAACAATTTGAGTCAAAAAGTTTATTTGGGAAGATTATCATATTAAAAAATAATAAATGTTGAGAAACAGAAAAAAATCCTGACTATGACTGGCGCTGTTTCGCTAAAACTTCTTGGCTAAACTTGTTTTCATAATCTAGCAGTATTCAAAATTACATTTGGAGAGGCCTTAGGGACTTATTCTAATGAGGAGCTATGAATCAAATAAAGGAGCCATCACTTTACAACAACTATCCTCTAGTAGTTAATATTAGTTTCTAGTCCTAAATTAGTGATCTTAAAGACAGATATCAAATCAAGGGCAAAAGACATTCTATGGGTTGGGTCTTATCCCTCCAAAAGGAATCTCACAGGACACCCTGATCAAACCCTTAACGGCTCCCGTACCAGGGTTAGCAGCAGGTGTATGCCTGAGACGGCTGCTAAGACGTGAGAGTTTCATATTCTCAGCACCATCGAGCCAAACAATCACAAATGTGCTCCCTAACAGCATTTTCAAATTACATATAATTAGATGTAATCACAAAAGTGATATTTAAGCAAATGATGGGTTATGTTCATAACCAAATACCTTTGTTTTTCTGCTCCAATAGAAGAACTGCTTTCAAAAGGTTTTGGAAAAGCCATATATTCTGTTTTCCCTGAAGAATTCTGGGCTAATGGTTGCTGCTGTTCAGTGGGTGCAGAAATATTCTGAGAAAAATCTCCAAAATTAGAAGGAAATAAAGGGCTGAAATTCATACCTAATAAATAAAAGATATGGGTAAGACAACAATAAAGAAGTGCCTTTAACTGTAATATAAATTACAAGACAGTTTTAATAAAATCAGCAATTCAAATCCACCAAAACACAAAATTATTAAAATAAACTAACACTCATTTAATTAATCACGGTTTATAGCTCAGCCCACTGTTTCCAGCATTGGTAATACAAAGACAAACAATGATCCCTATCTCCTTATGGGCATAAAGTTAGGAACAATAATAGTACCTGACATTTATCAAATTATTACTGGCTGCTAGACTCTACTGTAGGCACTTTACATGTTATCTCATTTAATGCTCAAAACAGGGCTATGACATAGGCATTGTATTCATTTTACCAGTGAGAAAATAGGCTCAGAGATCAAACGTCTAGTAAATGGAAGAGCAGGTTAGATCTTGGGTCTGCATGACTCCAAAGCTTATTTATGTTCTTTCCACTCCAATCAGGAAGCAGAATACAATTAAATACTTACCATATAGTGCTGTAACAGAGGAATCTGCAAGGGGCTACCAACAACTTGGGAAAGAAAGGTATCAGAGAAGGCTCCACAAAATTTACCTCATTTGTGAAAAATGAAGAGTTTGAACAGGGTTGGCACTGATATGAAGCATATCACAGTGACAAGGAACTGCACGTACAATTTCTTATATTATTTGTTACTTAAAACCCTACTCGATGGGCTGCCCAATGGTGTAGTAGTTAAGTTCGTGTGTTCCACTTCTGTGGCCCAGGGTTCTCCAGTTGGAATCCTGGGCACAGACCTACACACCACTCATCAAGCCATGCTGTGGCAGCATCTCACATAGAAAACAGAGGAAAATTGGCAAAAGATGTTAGCTCAGGGCCAATCTTCCTCAGCAAAAACAAAAAGCCTGCTCAAAAAACGTTTGCTGCCAATATTAATTGACAACCAAGAACTAACAAGCTTGTTAAATTTTTTAATTCCATCGTTTTTATAATCCTGTTAAGGAAATACAGTGTGATATTTTAATTTATTTATATTTATATTCACAAAGCCCTCCCAACCCTTTTTCTCCTCCTATATTCCCTGGCAAACATCTTCAACTCCTCCTCCTTCATGATTCATCTCACCTAACTGGTCACTTAACTTCTACCTCCAGAATGTCTTTTGAATTCCACCTTCTTCTTCACCCCTGCCTCCGATGCCTTAGGTCAAGCTATCATTCTGTCCCTGAGAGTATGCAACAGCCTTCTATTTTCTACTCAGCAGCTATACTCTTAGCTCCTTCTCTCCAATCTCTCCTCAACACTATCACCAGTATATCCTCTCTAAAATATAAATCTCATGCTATCCCCTGCTCAAAATTCTTCAACGGCCCCTCTAGTCTGCAATGGAAATTCTAAGCTTCTGTGCACAGCACAAAGAGCCTCCACTGCTCTCCAGCCACATCAGTTACTCTTCCCCAGCCATGGCCCTACATCCTAGCCACACTTAATGACCTCCCAATTCCCTAAGTGATACACTGTTTCATTGCTTTGTAAATCTAGATAGTTCCATTGATTAGAAAGCCCTTTCCCTCCTAACCCCCCTGGAAATAAATTCTATTTGTTCTTTAGCTTAAATAACACTTTTTCTGGAAAAAACATATTTGCGGACAATCTTTTGCCCCAAGGAAGAGTCAGTCACTCACCTCATTTGCATCACTGCTATGGCACTCATGGTGCTGCACTAAGGATTTACTGACATTCTTGGCTTCCTCACTAGACTCTGAATTCCTTAAAGCATTAGTCTTACTCATCTGACTCCCAGTCATTTAAATAGTGTCTGGCATGTAATGCGTGCAGAAAAAAAGGCTAAATAAAAGGCTAAGCTAAGTAAAATTAAAGATAAGCCTAAACTAAGCACTCACCTTTAGTGTAGTAGTATATCTCCCTACCAAGACATGAAGCTACTCTATTATCTTGTCTTACTCATCCTCACTCTCCTAATGTTTCGCACAGTGCCTGGCATACAGCAGTCACTGGATAGGTTAATTCCTTTTCTCCTTACTAAATAGTTGTTGCATAATTCAAAGGTATAAGACTAAGTAATCATTCATAAATACACAGTTCACTTAATTTCATTAGCAACCATATTATGATTAAACATTTCCTATCATTCCAAAAGAGAATGATAAAAATCCATGCAGCAGACTAATGATATTCTCAAACACTCTGCATTTACTTGTCTTCCCTTTACATTTTTAATCACTTACCTGGTGCAAATGATGAAAAATTCGTAAACCCAGGTAGGTTAAACAAATTTACAGGCTGTGTTGGAAAGCTGAAAGGACAAAATAAACTGGGAGGAGGAGGGTGTGATGCACTGCTGCCTCTCTCCTTGCTTCCAGGTTTTTCCGGATGCTGATTTTGTTGGCGCATAAGTTCATTTAGCATTTGTTTCAACCTATAAAATTTTACTAAGTCAGTAATTTAAAAATCAATTCTATTAGCATCTATTTAAAGTACATTGAGAAAGAATATATATACGAAATGATTCAACAGTATGCAGAACACACTGACTGCTCTGATATTTACTACAACAGATATCTGCTTGTCCTGTACACTCAGCCTTTGGAACAAGAACTAACTGCCCTTAGCACTTCTATCAGACAGTAAGCATAACCACAAGAAGCTCATTTTTGTTGTTGTTTACAGCTTTACTGAGGTGTAATATACACACCATATAATTTACCAAAGGTAAGTGTAAAGCTGAATACTATAAAATTTTAAGAACAAAAGTCAAGTCCACAGTATTAAAAGTGAACACTGGGCAAACCACTGTTTATAAAATTCTTGAGTGACACAGAATATCTGAATAGGCAATTTGGCTCCTGCCCTTTTCTCCCAGAGGTAACTGTGAAACCCCTGCTCAGTGTGAGCTCTGACTACACAGTCACACTGCTTCTAAGACACAGATTACCTCTGCACGTTATTCTGTTGCCACGTTAGCTGAGTATAGCACTGGTTCAACTGGTGCATGATAAGGTGGACTTGAGGAGACGCAACATTGCTGGGCATAACACTGTAAGGACCCGTGAGAAGAGTTTGTAGCAGACAAGACAGAGTCTATGGAAAGAAAAATTTTGTTATAGTTACTGATGACTTGAGAAAAATGTGTATTGCTTCAAAAACAAGATAAAAAAATTTTACTGTCATAGTAAACTCTACCTGCTGGTCTTGCATCAAAGTCTGACAAATATTGACACTGAAATCAAGCTGTTTCTTTAGCTGATTGATTTGTTCTTGCCATTGTTCTTTCTCTTCTACATAAGAGAGTTCTGACACCCAACGAAGGTTTTCCTGCCGTTGCATGCTGATATTCTGTTGTCTTGTTTTGGCTAAAGGACGATAATTTCCATCTGCTGAAAAAGGGCGATTGTTCTTCCACCTAACACAAGATTTAAAGCATTAGGTCATCATATGTAATTATTTGATTTTTAAAATCCAGCAATAAACCCTGATACCCTGGCCCACAGGCCAGTATTCTTTTTTTTTAATGCTTTTTGGTGAGGAAGATTGGCCCTGAGCTAACATCTGCTGCCGATCTTCCTTTTTTTGGCCTCTCTAAAGTCCCCATACATAGTTGTATATCCTAGTTGTAAGTCATTCTAGTTCTTCTATGTGGGATGCCATCACAGCATGGCTTGATGAACGGTGTGCAGGTCCATGCCCAGAATTTGAACCAGCGAACCCTGGGCCGCCAAAGCAGAGTGCACAAACTTAACCACTTGGCCATGGGGTCAGTCCCTCTCTTTTTAAGTTCAAAGGACTTTAAAAGCATGGAAAATGGGGCCAGCCCCATGGCTGAGTGGTTAAAGTTCCATGCGTTCTGCTTCAGCAGCCTGGGTTTGTGGGTTCAGATCCTGGGTGTGGACCTACTCCACTCATCAGCCATGCTGAAGAGGTATCCCAAACACAAAATAGAGGAAGACTGGCATGGACCTTAGCTCAGGGCTAATCTGCCTCAAAACAAAAAGAGGCAGATTGGCAATGGATGTTAGTTCGGGGCACATCTTCCTCACTAAAAAAAAAAAGTATGGAAATAGAGATGGGAAATGTTCCAGATTTCTAGCCTTGTATCATTTTTTATTCTCTTCCAGTGTTTTTTCCTTTATGTTTTACACAGAAGTGTCCACATAATTTTGTATCCTATGATTTTTAATTTCTGCTTAATTCCCCAAAACAGGGGAGAAGATCAAAGCTTACGAATCTTGATCCAGTCTAGGTGGAATGTATCTTGGCAACACTCTTGTGGTATAATAAAAAATATATTTGGTCTTTGTTCTAGGTTCCTGGCACAGAGCTCCTAAAACTCTATCTCCTAAGTACAGGAGTGTCTTTGTTATTTATAATGAGCCCCTTTCAACCATACCTGAGTTTATGCTAACAACTCTTGGCAAGATCTAGATAGTTTCATGATGGGGGCTGGTTGCCAGAAAAACCAAGCAGGTGTTTAGAGGGTGGGAACTTTTAGCCCCATGTCCTAACCTCCAGGGAGGGGAGGGGCCAGAGATTGAGTTTAATCACCAGTGGCCAGTAAATTTAATCAATTGTGCCTATGAAATGAAACCTCCATAAAAACCCCTAAACAAGGCAGTTAGGAGAACTTCTGGGTTGGTGACCAACTGAAGTTCTGGGAAGGTGGTCAGCCGCCAGAGAGCGCATGGAAGAAGCTCTGTGCCACTCCTCAACTCATACCTTGGCCTATGCACCTCCTCAATTTGGCTGTTGCTGAGTTGTATCCTTTATAAGAAACCAGTAAACACAAGTGTTTTCCTAAGTTCTGTGAATTGTTTTAGCAAATTATGGAACCTGAAGAGGGGTTGTGGAATCCCAAAATTTGTAGCCAAGTCAGACATAAGTGTGTGTACCCTGGGGACTTGGGACTTGCAACTGGCATCTGAAGTGGGGGCAGGCTTATGTGACTGAGTCCCTTAACTTGTGGGGTCTGCCCTAGCTCCAAGTAGTTAGTGTCAGAACTGAATTAAATTGTAAGATATTCAGTTGGTCCAGAGAATCAGAGAATTGCTTGGTGTCAGAAAGACCCAAGACTCTTCAAATCAAGCAAAAAATTGAAACAGTGAAACTAACCTATTTTTAGTTTCCTTTACATTATAAGAGTTATGATTCACACTGTTAGGAGGATACATGGAAGAGTTATCATTGGAACTAGCATCTTGCTCTTCTTCTTCCTCCTCTTCATCTGTCCGAACAATTCCTTCAGAAAGGTAACCATCTTCATCTCCTTCTTCATCTAGTGCACACTGGGTAGAACCTCCCCAAGTTGCCATTGTTCTAGAGATTAAGAGACAAAAACCAAGAGATCATTCTGGAGATGAGCTAAATACTTTACCACCTACTATGTACCAGACATTGTACCAAATATATACATGTACGCATGTATGTATATGCACATATGTGTATATATAAAATTTCATTTAATCACAGTAACTACAAGATGGGTGGTACTCTCCCCACTGCTGTTATATAAAATATATTTACTCTGCCTTTCAGAAAACAATTCTTCAAATAACTTAAAATAGTAATCACATCCCCTGGAACCCTTTTCCTAAACTAAATCCCCCTCAACTTTCAACTTTTCCTTGAGTGACAGTTTTCTAGATCAGAGCTGTCCAATAGATAACTTTCTGCAATGGTAGTAACAATCTATATCTGTGCTGTCCATACAGTGACCACTAGGTACACATGACTAATAAGCACTTAAAATATGCCTGGTGTGACAGAGAAAATGAATTTTTAATTCTATTTAATTTTAATTTAAATAGCCACCTATATCTAGTGGCTGCCATACTGGAAAGCAGAATTCTAGATCTATGGTTCTAAAACCTAGATGCTTATCAAAACTTTTTAAAAACTTTTTAAAAGTACAGATAGATATGTGGTACTCAAAATAGAATAAAATATTATAGATATAGTGTGATCAATAAAAAGCATACTGAGACTCCCAGAACAGAAAAAGTTCTTCTAAGAGGAAGAAAGAGAAGGGGCTTGGTGCAATGTTCCAGAAATGCCATCTGAGGATATTAAAAGGTGAGGTCACAACAAATTTGGGTTTCAAAATTTTAGATGTGAATACTACTATATAGATAAGTAATTAACTGATCTTACAGATAACCAACTCTTTTAGAAATATTCTTTTTTTTTTTAAGATATGCTTTTTTTTTGGTGAGGAAAATTGGCCCTGAACTAACATCTGTTGCCAATCTTCCTCTTTTTTTTTTCCCTCCTCAAAGCCCCAGTACATAGTTATATATCCTACTTATAAGTCATTCTAGTTGTTCTATATGGGATGCTGCCACAGCATGGCTTGATGAGTGGTGTGTAGGTCCATGTCCAGGATCCAAACCAGCAAACCCCAGGCCACTAAAGCAGAGTGCACAAACTTAACCACTCAGCCACAGGGCCAGCCCCCAGAAATACTCTAAATGCAGAAATCTCAAACTTAAATCCTAAAAACGAAATGTTTTACATAATGTTTTAAGATCCTTAGGAAACTTAACAAACAGCAGATGCTCAATTTAAATTAAAAAGTGCTTATTTCTGCCTGATAGAAAAGCACTACAAAGTATCAAGCATTTTCTTTTTATAAGGTGAAAACTAAGAAAATAAGGTTTATATACTCAGGAAAATCTGTATCACCATTTAATCAAGTGTGTTAGTAATTAAAAAAAAGACAGAAGGTTGATGCTATGAGAAGTTAGAATAGAAAGCACCTGGATTTAGTTAAACTGACTCATAAAGGTCATGCTTAAACTAGCCTCACTGAAACAGATTTGTGCTGTGAAGTAGAGGGGAAATGACGCTACCTATCCCACAGGCCTTAGGTAGGTGATGTTAAAAAAAAAAAAGACTCAAACAATTCTCTTACTTTTCTGTTCTACTTTGCTGAGGAGTACACAGGTTCTCAGATGCATCACTTCTCAGAGAAACAGCCACTGGAGATGCAGTTGCAGCTAGACCTTGCCTCCTCTGATGTTCAGCCATCAGAGCTTCAAGTTGCTTTCTTCTCTGTCGCAGCTCTTCCCTTAACATTTCATGTCTTCGCATTTCTGACCATAGCTATTATTTTAAAAATCAAAGTCAAGTTACTGTAAATATCTGGATTTGTTTCAGCCTTAAAGAATAACAGGTTAATCCTACTGTCAATACCAACAAACATTTCTATTCTCACTCTATCCTTTTTACATGAAGGTTAAAATATCCATAAATAAGAAAAAAATCAGGCAATCATTAATTCTCAATGAAAACAAAAATATTTCATCAACTATCTAGAAAAAGAAGAATAATGTTTTCTACAGATCACATGTAAACAAAATGCTAAAAGATAATTCTTTCTAATTGAGATGATTACTATTTGCTGCAGCTATCCTTTACCTATAATTCTGCCAAATATTTGCTAATAAAGAGCAAGACTATTCTGAAAAGATCCCAATTTAATTACTTTTTGGAAAAAGTTATTTCTTCTCCCAACTAAAAGACATAAAACAGGCTACATTTAAAAACACATTTTGCAGACAATCAATACTCCTTGTTAAGATATGACTTGACTCAGGAACAACAGGGTACAATGTACAATACCTCATTATCTACTACTGAAGAATCTTCAGGCTCAAAAACAGATTTGCTTGTACTGGTTTCATTTTCATTAACAGTTGGGGTTGAAGTAACAGCTGGAATATATTTTTTTGTGGGACAATTACCGGCACTAGTGGCTGACAGCTAAAAAAGGGTTGGTAAAAACTATTATGAATTAAAGCAGTTATGTTAATTTCATAAAAGCAGTTATTTTACTACTTCTCTAGGGCTCTAGTACCATACCTAATTTGTCATTACCAGACCTTAACTGCCATCATGATCCAAAGAAAACCTGACACATGAAAACACAGGCTAAAGTCAACGAGTAGTAACCAACCCTCAGCAACAACAGAGACAAAAGGGATAAAATGTTATTGCGGAAAATTTCATATACTCAACCCACTCTGGCATATATTCCTCTGGATGTCATTTAAATTGGAGACAAGGGAAAAGGATTAAACTGAAAAAGGTTAAGAGTCTAGAAAATAAACTTATATTAGAAACATCATTTGATGTGTTTCCCTTTCTTTGAAAACAAAACCTAACTGAAGAATAAAGCTAACCAATAAATTTTAAGAAAAATCTCAAAAAGAAGTGATATTCCCTTCCCATGTTAACCCTACTCCTGGTTACCTGACATGGTCAAGGATTGCTCATTCTCTGTTCAATCTCAAAGACCCATACACAGGGGGCTATTTAATAAGCAAAGGTATATACATTTAATATTCAAACTACAAATAAAATATCTTAATTCCCTTAGGTAACTCACAATGGCTTAAGAGCTTTATTATGTAATTTTGGGCCAGTAAAAGATGGAAATGATAGTCCATTAATTGCAAAGTTCAAACGAGAATATTTTAATATAATAAATAGCTATAAATATTCATATTCTGAACCTATAACTAGCTAGCCCAATGAGTGAAAAAATGGAAACAGAGTCAATTCCTAAGTGCTATCTTTCATAGTATAAATGTACAACCCTAACCCATTTTATTAGTTCATCCATTTCATTAATCATAAAATTAATAAATATAAATGTCACATCAGTACTAGAAAAAGACAAAGAGTACTGTCAATTGACATTAGGTTTTAAACATCTTTTTTCAGACAAAATGGAAAGAAAAACATTTCCTAATTACCTGTAGGTCAGGACATGCCTTTTGCAATGCTTGAATTTTCTCTTGAATCTCAATCAGTTTCTTTCTTTCCTCCTGCAATTGTTTGAGCTCTCTCTGTTGCTGCTGTAGTTTAGCCTCATAAAATTTCTCTCTATAATTAAATTGACATATTTGTGGACCCCAGTAAATCTGATGATAGCATTAAGCACGAATAATACAGCACACCTACCTGAGTACCTTCTCTGTAACAGGCGCTAAATTTTCATTAAACGAAAGCCATAAGCTTAACATACCTTGCCTTTTCATTTACTCCAGCATCTTTCTGTGTTTTATTGGCATTTCCTCTAGTGTTATTTGCATTTTGTTTGGTGTCGTCTTCTGCTGGGTAGAAATCATCCAAATTTGAAGTATGGGCAGACATAACTCCTTGGTCTGCTGCATCATCATCCTAAAACACCATCATTATATTAAAATTATCTTCATATCTAAAGGATTATCCAATTCATATAATTAGTAAATACCACCAGTCTATAAAATTCACATAACATAAAAATTAAAGCAGTAGATTTTTAGAGAACAATGAAGTTCATCCTTTATCAATGGCAGGAAATGAAGTGCTAAAACTGAAAACAGTATATTTAAAATTTAAGCTGCCAATTACCCAGTCATGAGAAATATTAAGTTGCTTTTTCTTATCTTGACCAGAGACCAAGCTACCAAACAATAACTATCTAGTGGATATGAAGAAGATAAAAAATATACCATTGGAGCTGGGACTCTTGATATTAGTTAATTTTTCTTAAGGTATAATTTTAAATTAACAACTTCAAATGATTAATATCCAGTGTCACTTGCTCTGATTAAAATTTTCCATTTCCTTACTTTGGCCTTTAGTTTGCCAAACAAGTACCAATGTTCACAATACAAAAAATAGTGAGAACATAGTATCTCAAATCTGTCATGACTACTGGAAAAACAACTAAAGTTCATATCTTCCTAACAGCAGATCTATATCTTCTGTTGAAATCAATGTATTTATTAAAATGGGGGGTTGTGGGTGAACTACTGCCTTTTCTTAAAAACATTTAACTCTACATATTTTATATTTACCCTTGGTTCTCTGAAGATCTCAACTGAAACTTCAGACATATCACTCTAATAAAACTGTAATTATAAAATTGTCTAATCAATTTTAAGTTTGTAGAAATGGTAGTATTTGGTCTTTGCATCAATGTGAAAAATAATCTAATTCATCACTAGTATGAATAGGAAGATCAGAAAGAAACTGACTCAAGTTGGAAATGAAGAATATAAAAGCTAAATCATGGGCATTTTCACATAATAAAAAGTAGAAAAATTAACGTATGAGAAAAAAATGCAAAACAAAACTGCCTCAAGTTTCAGATGGTAGTATGGAAGAGACTGAACAACTGATATGATACAAACTCCAACACTAAAAGAAAGTTAAGAAAGTAACTGACTAAACAATTATTGTTTTAACACACACTGCATCAGAGACTAAGGAACTAAGAGAGAGACATCTGGAGACTTATAAGATACAGAGGTTTCATAAGGGCCATAAAAGTCGTCCAGAGGGGCCAGCCCTGTGGCCAAGTGGTTAAGTTTGCACGCTCTACTTCCCGAGGCCTAGGGTTTCACTGGTTCGGATCCTGGGCACGGACACGGCACCACTCACCAGGCCATGTTGAGGCGGTGTCCCACGTGCCACAAACTAAAAATACACAACTATGTGCTGGGGGGATTTGGGGAGGAAAAAAAAAGATTGGCAACAGTTGTTAGCTCAGGTGCCAATCTTTAAAAAAAAAAAAAAGTCGTCCAGAATAATCTAATTAGGAAGAGTAGTAATAGTTTTATATAATCATGGTAACTGTCTAACTGTTTAGACCTTCTCCCAGGTCTCTTGCGAAATAGGATACAAGTAAAAGTTAAAATAAGAAAAAAGACAACTACCCTTAGTAAAATAAATAAAACTCATCGACCTTAAACTGATATAAAAAACTTGGGGATTTGGGTCCTTCTTTTAACAGTTCTCTTTCAGTAGGAGGCCCCTTAATCCCTCTGCATTACAGTTTTATCATTTCTCATATAAATATTTCAGATCTCAGAACAGTCCTTGAAGCAAAAGAGCTTCACTATAGGCCTGAACATAAGCTGAGTCATGTGTAAGCCACCAAGTCAGTCATCATTTCTGATCTATTATTCCCACTTTTGGCAATACATCTGAAGAAAGGAATCAAAGAAAAAGTGGGAAAGTAATAAACAAGTACAATGATGTTTGAGATGGCACAACCTACTACTATTTGCTTTGGAAGCTGTTTTAATTTTTTCAAATGGTAGTATAGTCACATGATCAAAGTTCAAAAAGTAAAAAAGACATGTAAAAAGTCTCCTTTTCATCCCTGTCCCCCAACTGATTCCTCTCTCCACAGGTAACAAATGTTACCAGTTTATGTAGCCTTCTACAGATATACTTTGAATATATAAGCAAAAATGTACGTGTGTATAAAGAAGTGTTAAGTTACATAATATCATGTTCATATGTGCAAATGGCTTTTTAAAATTTATGACTAATAGTTCGAACTTTACTTACCTGGCCTTGCTGAATAAAACATCATACGGTTTTCCTTTCACATCAAGTGATTTAAGATCTCAGGCTCTGGTATAAGAGAGTCTCAATTCTGGCTCTGACAACAGTATAACCTGGGTCAACTAACATCTCTTTAACATGCTTAATTCTGCCTCACTGAGATATCACGAGTTCTACATGATATAAGACTGGGGTGTCCAGCAAAACAGCAAACAAATGTGTTTTTGTAACAAAGTTATATTAGAACGTAGCAATGCTCACATATTTATGTATCGTCTATTTGGCTGCTTTTGCATTGAGTAGTTGTGACAGAGAATATACGGCCCACAGAGCCTAAAATATTTACTAACTCACCCTTAATAGAGAAAGTCTGCTGATCTCTGATACATGGCATGTAAAGTGCTAAGATTTAAACCTGGCACTCAGTAAGAACTCAATAAATGTGTATTAGTATGGTTATACCAACAGAATTATCAAACACATACATAAATCTTACCTTCTAAAATAAGACTGGACTATTTGACAAAATGTTTTTTAAAAATCTAGCAGTATTTACCTGTACCATAGCAACAAGATCTTGTAACTGTCTAAGTTTCTGTTTCGCAGCCATAAGTCTACTGATCTTCTGTTCAAATTCGGCATCTTCTGGAGCCTCATCAACCAGACTGCTCCTCTGACTAGATAATGAAGCTCCACTGACTTCCTCATCTTCCGCTTCTTCCTCCTCTTCCTCATCATCTTCACCTTGTGCAACATGAATCCCCTGTTCTCCTTCTCTATTATATCGACAATCTGCTGAAAACATATATTATTGAAATCAATAATTTATTAAACTTAAGTTTAATTAAATTATTAATTTAATAAACTTAAGAAAAGTACTAATGAAAATCTACTTCCCAAGTAAAATACAGCAAAATTATCTGTGAATAGTCAATCATACCTAAAGAAGGAGGCATGTTTAGAGCCCTTATGTTGGCAGCAGATCTGTTGTTAATTTCACAATTAGAATTAACTGATCTCCCATCTCTATTATTAGAAACACACTGTGCATTAGAATTACTATTTACTTCGTTCCAGGTGGCAGCTACTTGTGGATTTCTAAAAGAAAGAAAAGAGCCTGAAGTTATTTAAGGTAAAAAAAAAATAAATTTACATCAAAAGTCTTAGGATTGCTGATAAAATAATTCCAAACTATGAACATCACTGGCTATTTCCCCACTTAGAGCCCAACTCGGAATAACTGGCTCTTGCTTTTCGTTAACCTCTGCTATTTGGAAATTTAAGAATAAAAACATATGAAAAGTCAAAATTACACCTAAAAGAGGTAGGAAAATGTTAAGTTAGATACTTCTTATGATTTACTTGCATTTGATCTAACAAACAGCCAATTTACTAAACTACTGTATTCAATACCTCTCTATATGCATTTCTTTAGAGGGCGAGTAAGATTATACCAACAAAAATATTGTACTTACAGAAGCAAAGTTAAATAAAAGGCAAACAGCACTCTAATGAGGTTCTTTTTTGTTCCATATTAAAACTATTAAGTTAAGACGAATACGTTAGAAAAACAAACTTAGAAATAAGTTTTTACCGAATGTTAGTAACAGGTTCAGAATTTTCATGCTCAGAATCATATTCTGACTCTTCAGTCTCTTCATCTTTTGTGTTTTCATTTACAGCATCTGTCATCATATCTGATGTCTGTTCATAATAATGAACTAACTCTCTTAGTTCATTCAATCTCTTTCGAACTTCATTTAACTTCCTGATAAACAACAAAAAGTACATATATATAACATTCATACTAATTTTGGCAAAACAAAGCACGTATTATTTTCATATAATAGCAGCCAGCAGTAACAAAATTTAGATCTAATCAAATATCCAGGGGATATGACTGTAAAGTAATGAATTTAATTGCAAGTACAGCTTACTCAAAATCTCATTCCTTTATTTTCTTATGTTATGCTAGGAACAAAAGCTTAAGCAAACCAGTTTCAAGTATTAAAATTAAGGTATAAATGTTAATAGCTTAAAACTCAATGTTGAAAATATTCCTAGGTTTCTCAAAAATGTGCAGTACTAAATATTCAATTTAAACACTACCTCTCAGACAAATCAGGTATGCAGGCTTTACTGAGCATTTACAGAAGGTTCCCAATTTGTCTACAACATATAGAGATCTATAAAGTATATAATATATTTACGAAAAATAATAATTGTTCAGTTTTTACTAAATGTCAAGAACTATGCCAATGTTTTTTACTTCTATAAAACATGTTAGTGAACAGGTATATTATCATCCCTATTTTGCAAATGAAGAAAATGAGGTCAGTAAGGGTAAGGTGTTTGACCATGGTCACACAGCCTCGTGAGATACAACTGCAGGGCTGTCTGACTCTAGAGTCTGGGCTCTAAACCATTTGAATATAGATATCTTTTAACTGTAGCCCCAGCTACTGCTAATCCTTTATCTGGAAAACAGGAAAACATCAGCTCACAGAAATTACCTGTATTATGTCACATTTCTCCCAGACAACTCAAAGAATGCACATATTACACAGACACACTTCTTCTACCACTGTTATCACTTAAGAATATGAAATAAATTCAACTTTTCCAGAAATTCAAGAATCAAAGTAAAAAACCCAGGATTTATGCCCATTACTCGATTCTAATCTATGTAAACAACGTTTGTAAAAATGTTTTACTGGAGTTTTTCAGTTGGATTTAGATGGCCTTCATTTTCACTCTCATTCTGAGAAACCAGAGAAGCAGCCGGATAAGGAACAGATGATGTGAGACTATTGGATTCTCCGTTGACAACTGGTGCTAAGCCTACAGGAGCAGACGGAGCTGAAGATGTAATTCTCTGATCCACACTCCTTTGTGGAGAGACTGAAGAAGGCACAACTACAAAACAAAAAAAAAGACCAGTTACCATAAACAAATAAATATGGCATCAAACAACACTTATCCAAAGTTTGCCTGGATATAGAAAAATAAAAAGTAAAAACCATTAACATCTTAAATTCTGCAGATTTAAATTTTAGAAACTTAAGGATATAACATCCAGGCCACTTGTTTATTAACATGTCCTTCAACCAAACAGAGTTAAAACAGACAGGAAAGAATAAGGAAAGACAAGACGGAAATTGACAAGAACTCTATCTTGAAAAAGTAACTAGAGCACTCCTCTGATAAACTTGGTTCTAGGTTAGGTTCAGCAGGGCCACTATGTATGATGTTCAGTATACCATCTACAAACCTTCACAGGGCAGCCATAGCAGGTTAAGCTCCCTAAGAGTGTTCCAAATCCACAGCTCAAAGGAATGATATCTGGTCTCCAAGATGGAACTTTTCTTGTTCCAAAGGTTAAAGCAAAATTGCTAAAGTGACTGTGGTACATCCATCCAAGAAATACTACTCAGCAATAAAATTTTCTAATTAGATGACGGCTAATTCTATACAGTCCTTGAATTATATTTTAATCACTTTTCTGTCCACACAGATCAGACAAAGATATGCTATGCCTTCAAGGGCAATGAATGAAGATTAAGAAACTTTCTTTGCACTTCTCTTTCTCCCACCACTTTAAAACTATTGTCTTTTATCTCTTTCTCACGACCACCATTATTCGTTGCTCACATTATCAGTTGCTATAGCTGATTGCCAGTAGTCCTTCTATCCTATTCCTTGACTGTTCTACCTTCTGCTGCTGCTTTCACACTGTTTCCTAACTGGAAAAAAAATCATTTTTTAGAGTCATCAGTAGGCAGAGTGCTACTGTCTTTATGTGTATAAAATTGACCACAAAGCCTTGAGTGCAAATTTTAAGTTTTTCTTAGTTGAGTTTACCTGTTCAGGAAGGATAAGAATTGGGGTTAGTTTATGCTCTAGAGGAGGAAGAGACCAGCAGGGATCAGGGAAAAGAAAGGACTATCTTTCAGGGGAGAAACAGTAAGGTTCTTTTGGGTTGACAGAGAAATAGGAGATGGGTGAAGAACAAAGAACAGGGACTCCAGAGATGATGTTTGTATCCTTTGGCGTTTCTTTAATAAGAGAGGAGCTGGAATGCTGAAGAAGAATGACCAGTTGCAGTTGACCCCACGGACTCCAGTTTCCAATGCCAGAGCTCCTATTACTGTTTGTGTAAGAGGCAGGGACCAGGCTTGAGAAGGTATGAGGATAGCAAATGAGGACTAGTAAGTAAATCTGAATTAGACAGAAACAAGCAAAACATCTGTAGAAAAGACAGTTCCTATAGTATAACTAGGATGATTATTGCCTTTCCTATATAACTAGTATAAGTAGGATGACTATGCCTTTCTTATTCCCACCTTAGATAACTATTTACATATTTTCAAAAAGGATGTAGGTTATGGACATTTCATACTAAACCATAGGTACTATGTTTTTCATACCTTGCGTTTTTTATACAATTACTTTCTAAATCTGTTTCATAGTTTGTAAATCAAAGTACTAATGTGGATTAGTTTTTTTTTTAAAAGGCATATTTTGAATATGGTAAAAAATGCAGTATTATGTCCAAGTACCAAAGTTACCTTCTCTTCCACTTTTCCCTTAATTATAATCCTACCAGTTTTTCAAGGCCCAAGTTTATTCTTTCCAATTTCTGAATTACAGAACAGATCTATCATCTACTTGGCTTTTATCACACATTGCCTTGTGACTTAAAAACTTTTCCCATGCAAATCCTACCTCCCCACAAAACGTATAATTTTCATTGGGAACTATGTGTTCATTCATTCACCAAATATTTATTAAGTAACTAATATGCACCATCATATATACCTACGTGTCCTGTACCTAATACTACTGAGCCAGATTTACTTACATGATGAATTGTTCAGATGCTGATCTCGAAGTGTATGAAGTTCTCCAAGCAGTTTGTCCATTTTTTGTTTCTTTTCCTGTAATACTCGCATTTTGCTAAAAAGTTGGACTTTCTCATCAGGCAAATGTTCTGAAACTGATGGATTCCTGCTCTGGGAAACCTCCCTACTTAATGAAAGACTTTCTGCCTGTCTTCTATTATCTGGAACAGCTGGAGGCTTATAAAAAAAAGACGAAGAAAAACAAAGACTGAGGCAATTAAAGGTTGTATTCTCGTATTAAGAATGCATAACTATTCTTTATAAAAAGAGATAAATATTGGCCTAGGTTGTGCTGGTGGGTAAGCACGTGCCTTTCCTATTCCCAAATTGCATACTGTTTCCTGATGTGCCATTGTAACATATATATATATAGTTTTACAGATACATATAACTACAGTGGTCTTGGATTCACTGAACATTATGACCTAGATCTAAATTAAGTGCTAGAAATGCTACATTTTATATAGAATAAATCTTTAAAAATCTCATTTTCTCTCTTGCCATCTTTTGAGCACCATCACCATAAATTTTAACTTTTTTTTTTTTTTTTGGTGAGGAAGATTGGCCCTGAGCTAACATCTATTGCCAATCTTCCTCTTTTTGCTTGAGGAAGATTGTCACTGAGCTAACATCTGTGCCAACCTTCCTCTGTTTTGTATGTGGGACACCGCCACAGAATGGTTTGATGAGCCATGTACAGGTCCACACCTGGGATCCAAACCTGCAAATCCAAGGCTTACGGAGCAGAACATGCAAACTTAACCACTATGCCACTGGGCTGGCCCCAAATTTTAACTTCTTAATCTATCAGTTTTTACTACCACTTCTTTCCTATGTTCCTCTGATTAAAAAGAAAAAGAACTATGAAACATTTCAAAAACCTTAAGGCTTAGGGAATCATAATGAATAACCATCACTGAGCTTAGTCAAATTTCAACATTTTGCCACATTTTCATGAATTATTTTCTTTTTTAAGGGAAACACAACATTACAGATACAGCTAAAGCTCTATACATATCCATCCCCAATCCCATTACCCTCTCCAGAGATAACCACAGTCTAGAATTAGATATCCACCATTCTTATATACGTTTTTATTTTGTAATAGTTATGTACATGTCAATTAAAAATACGCATTCTTTACACATTTTTAAACATAAGCTAAGTGGCATCCTTCTTAAACTCTCATTTTCCATTCATTAGTTCTGGTTCATTTACTGTAACTGATCACAGAATTTCACTCTATGTATATATCATAATTTATTAATCTGTTTTCCTATTCATGGACATTTAGGTTGTTTCTCATTTTTTGCTATTAACACAATGCTGCCATGAATGTTCTCGTACATATCTCCTTGTGAACATGTGAGCATTTCTCTAAGGTGGGATACTGCAGAGTCGTCAGAAAAAATGTACAAGATATTGCTAAATAACTCTCCAAAGTGGTTGGACCATATTCTTTTATTTTCACTTCGTCAGTAGGCAGGAGACACTGCATCTTCAATCATACTCATTTCCAGAGGAGAGGTATTAATTCTTACTTAATTTTTAATATTTTTACTTAATTTTAATCTTTCTTACTTAAGGCCTAGGAATTGAAATTTTGCATTTATATCATTACTTACAAAGGTCATCAAATTATAACAATTAACTCTAAATTCAACTTAAGAACTTTCTTAAAATTATTAGTAAAATATTGCAAGGACACAGACTCAAACATAAGTTTAAAGGTTGTGATCATTAACAATGTTTTAGAGAAAAAAATAATGTCATCTAGTAGCATACAAAGGGAAAATTTCACCAATCACTTCATTCAAAGTAGATTGTCGTCTAATAGTTTCCCAAATTATAGTCCCCAAACTTCCAGAACTGGACTCACACTGGGGAGAAGCCCACCCCAAATGTGTGATTTATAATTTTGGAGGTGGAGGAATCCCACTGACCAGGAATCCACACTTTTTAAACAACCATGCCAGGTGACATTTGTGCTCAAGAAAGTTTGAGAACACTATTTTTACTGATGTGATTCTAAACTCAACTATACTAAAAAAATTAAGTTACCTGAGAATCACGAAGCTGATTATGAAAACGCTGAATTAAATCATTCAATTCTTCATTTAGTTCAGACGTGATACTGACGCCAGACAGGCTACCTGTAGTTTCTGCTACAACTGGAAAGAAAATTAACAACTATTCATTAAAGCAAATAAATAAGTACAATACCTTTTCAATTTCTGAGAAACTAAAAATCAATTTTGGGGGGAAAAAAAATCTCAACATCATTTGAAACTAGTTAACCTCTTAGATTTATCTGTCAACCAATCATTTTATTAGAAGTTTCCATCTGAACTGAAAATAAAGGGACACTCACAAAACTCTAGTATAGTGGTTCATCTTTTTCTGTCCCAGCCTCAAAGGAGAGATATGTTACATCCCAATTACGACTAGTGACTTGATGGAGTGAGGGTGCGGCAGGTCTATCAGGTTGGGATGGGGGGGGCAGGGAAAGTGGTTAGCCCCAAAAAGCACTGATGATTCTGACAGGTCTCAATTCCCATCACCCCCAACAGAATCAATGCTCTAGTATAGGGGCTGGCAAACTTTTCTTAGATTCAAGTAGTAAATATGCTAGGCTTTGTGGAAACACAGCTTTTGTCTTAACTACCTAACTCTGCCATTGTAGGGTGAAAGCAATACATAAACAAACGGGCATGGCTGTGTTCCATAAAACTTTATTTCAGGCAGTGGGCCAAATCCAGCTGGCCAGTTTGCTGACCCCTGCAATAAAACAGATAATTTATTGAAGGAGTTGCTTGTGATACAAGTCATACCAAAAGACCGCAGCTTTTCTCTTTCTAAGGTAGTATTCTGATGATAATTTTGATAACAGTTACTACTACCCAACCACTCCATGTTTATCCTTTCCAACTCTAAAAGAGACACTGAATATAAATCGCTCTGTTTTAAAGGAAAATACTAGCTTTTTCCACTGAGAAATTAGAACTTCAGGGCTGGTTGGAATCTGAAATATCTAGTCCAATCTGTTTTGAAAAGAAAGAAATTACAGTCTAGAAAACTAACACACAACTTGCTAGTTATATGAGGTAAGGAGCATTCTTTCCTATGACAATTATGTAGTCTCTCTCATATACCAGAATATTAAATATGTGAATTCTGGTTTTCCATCAGTATGCCTCTGCAAAATCTCATAAATAAAAGAGGCAATCTGTTTTAAAATTACTAACCTAAAATTGTTTTTGAAATAGTATATAAAATAAATTCAAATTTAAACTCATGTTCACTCTACTCTTGGTCCCTGCCTCACTGACAGTACACTTTAAAAAAAAAAAAAAGAGATCATCTACTTACTTAAAAATAGAAGTTCATATTCAGAAATAGGAGATCCCTGACCTGGAACCCAAGAGATCTGATTCTACTAAAACTCCATAAGCCTAGGCAACTCACAAACTCTGTGTTTATTTTCTATAAAATGAGAATAAGAAAAAAAGTTCTGATGACTAACCTACAATTTTGTGATGTTCAAATAAGCTGATGTAAATCTAACTGTTTAAAATAACACAACTATCACAAGAAAGTCTCTGATACTCCAATCTTGAAAAATATTTAAAAGGTCAGTCATTAATCAAACTAGTATTGGTCACTGTTAAAATATTTTGTTTGTACCTAAATTATCTATTTTTTAAATATAAATGTAAAAGCTATGATGCTTTGGATTTTACAAGGGAAAAATGGGGATGAAATCTATAATTATTACTATATACTATACATATTATAAAATTATTATAAAATTATTACAAAAGAGTAAGTTACTTGCAAATTATAAGGTTCCTTATGAAAACGCAAAATTAAATTACATATAACAGTGATAAAAGGGCTGAGCCAGTGGGCCAGGTGTAGACAGCAGGATAAACTGAGTAACTTCAATTATCCTCAGTGAGGACCTAAAATGGAGAGCCCACAGGAGATAAACTATTATTAGATTGGGACGACAGACTACTAGAAAATATACCTTAGTTTTACTGAGTTTTAGTAAGTAACAATTTGTTTTCAACTTAATGAGAAATTAAACACTTAGGTTTGAATGAGGCAAACTATAAAATCAGACTCAATACTAAAGAATTCTATACAATTTCCACCTAAATGATACATGGCTATGAGGGAAGGAGGAAGAAAGAAAAGAACATTTCTGAGTCTCGGGAAGACTGTACAGGATATAAATATAGTTCAAAGGAACGAGTATCTACAACTGGATACCTAACTGAAATAACAGAGCTGCCACTAACTTCAGAAGCTAAAGAAGCTCTATAAATTTGTTCACGAACTCAGTTCTAAACCTCCCTTGGTAGGCAAGCAAAGTCTGACAATCCTAGGTGAATAAAGTACAAAAGGTGGAAATGAAAGCATCAAGAGCCCTATCGGCTGGGGGTACAAAAACAAACTACAGCCTGTCCTTTTACCTCTTAAGGGTTCTCTCTGATGAAAAGGAGAGTGAGCTGGCTGTCTGCACGGTACAGTAGGATGGCCAGGAGCTGCCCCTGCAACCTTGTCTGCATAACCAGAGAAAAGCACAGGACAGGGTGAGCTTCACATGCAGGTTTCTCAACTAGTTGACAATCAAGATCTGATTATATAGTAATCAGCATCCACCCTGCAACACCATTACTTACTGAGCCCTGCTTACAAAAACAACATTCTAAGACTTTGGCATACCAGAATCATCCATCACAGCAATAGCTTGCTCTGCTTTATGTTGCAGAGCAAGAAGAGCAGCCTGTCGTCCCTGTAGAGCTCGCAGTTGCTCCTGCTGCTGTAACATCCTTTTCAATAAATCATGCTGTTTCTTCAAATTTTCGATCTCTTCCATAGGCTCCTGCTGAGGATCTCTGGCCTGGAAAATAAAATGAACAACACTTATATCTGACTATTAAAATCCATGTTCCTGTTTCAACTATCAATGGCAAAATACATACTAAATAATAAATTAGTATTAAATATACAACCCGAGATACAGTTTTAGTAGACTTAAAGAAAAAAAAGAATAACATGATGACACAGAGATAAGCCTGCTGTGTTAAGAGTTAGGTAGTTAGGTAATTTCACAGTAAAAGACCATAAGCAATCGTTAGCATGAAGAGAAATTAACAAGTGGAAAGTAAAGAAAAAGGCATACAAAAAGGAAGATACGAAGGCCAAAAGAGCAAAAGGACATACATGTACACACACACACACACACACACAAAAATGAGGGATCCAGGCCAAAGGACCTACACATACATACATACACAAACACGCATACACTTGCACATACACACACACACCACACACAAACACAAATGAGGGATCTAGGCCTTACAGAAAAAGAGGACATTATACCAGGTTAACGCCCTAAAAGTATCCTTGAACAAGACCAGACTGAAAAAACGTTCTGCCCCACTCCTAGAAATGACGTTAAAAAAACAACCAAACCAAACAAAAACAAACCGACTATTTCCTAACCAGGGACAGAAATTTTAGAAATACATTTTTTATTTAATAATCTGACATGAAAGGCTTTAATTTACTTGCATCATATTATATAAGCATACAACAAAGCACAAAATTTTGCATCAAAGATATCATTACTATTTTTTCTTCTAAAATATACTCATTTAGCTGAGTCTAAGGACATAAAATAGAATACTCTGAAATTCCCCCCAAAAGCTAGTATTTTGTCTAAAAGTAGGGGAACAGATTAAATAGATGCCACTTACAAGAAATTATAAAATTTTAAATGTTAATCTTAAGACTATTCAAAAGTAATCCAGTAAGAAAAAATACAAGCCAATTAAGCAAAGAGACAAATTTAAATACTATTCAAAAACAAATTATAAGCCAAATTATGCATAAAATATACACCATAATGGTATTCTTCATCCATTTACCTTTTCAGAAATCTTATACTTCAAAAGTTTAATAGTTGTATAAAATATGTCTATTAACTTAGAAATATTTAGTCAATTTTAAATTTGCTTTGCTATCAAATTTTTGTTGGGGTTATGCAGATTTTAAATGAATGATCTCCTCCCCAACCCACCAAAGTTACTAAGGAGAATAAAGAAGTTCAAGGATTTCTTTTGAAAGTAAAAATGAACTGATTTACTTTCCCTATGTACATTAGACTCCTAGAGAAATTATACAGATGGAGAATTTCCCTCCTGGGTGACACCCTTTACCAATACAATGCAAAAACCTCTTCTCTTTACCCACCCCTGCGTAGAACTCACCAGTACCGTGAATGAGAATGAATAACTGTGATGGCATTTTACACTCTGATTTGGCAGTCAATAAGATTAACAAGTAAACATTAACTACATGGCTCAAAATTAAGTACTCGAAGAAATTAAGATCAAATAGGAAGTAGAAGACTACGGTTAGAACCTGTGATGTGGATATCAGAGAAGCCCAGTCAGTGCTCTGTCTCTCCTGGACCACCTGACTAGACTTCATGAACATGGAAGAGAAATAATCTATCTTGGTCAAGCCACTATTTATTGGAGATTCTCTGTTGTCTTGAACTTTCAATAAACTAAAGCCCATTTTAAATTAATATTGTTAACTCAGTTCTCTCCCATCTTATACAAGTGGCATTACCTTGTAAACATTTACATTCATTCCTGTCAAAGTTCTTCTTAGTCCTGGCTTATTTCAAGACTGTTTACATCTTAGAAAAACAATTTGAAGGGGAAGGGATAACTATCAATAGCTAGCCGTCTCAGAATGACTCAAAATAATTTCATCAAAGTCATTGGCAAAATGTAAAACCAGACCCAAACAGGTAACAGATCTCACTGGAATGACTCAAAGAAATCTCTCCAGGTTGATATCAACCAAATACTCCAGCAAAGTATCAATAGTAAGTAATTAGGAGAAGAAACATTATGCAAATGAGGCAAAAAGTCATCCAGAAAAAAAAGAAAACCTTTGAGAATGCTTATCTCCACCTAATTTATAATCCTCCCATCTCTCAAAAATAGTTTAGACCTCAAGGTAACCTTAAAGCTATCTAATTTTAAAGAGTTTACTAAACATTTTAATATTATGGATTTTTACCCTTTAAAAAGCAAACCTTTTAAAATCTTTTAGTCACGTTTGCAAAACTCTGATACTCTAATTATAAAGAATTCTGAACTAAACACAATTCCTTTCAGATTTTTCACTAATCCAAACAATTATTCCCAAGAATTTTCAAAATTAGTGGAGTTTTATCACTGATTAATACCTTCTGCATCCCTATAACTAACATTTCAGACTAATACTGAGAAACGCTAAGCTGAGGGAGGCGAGTGGGGACTACCATCAAAAATGAAGAAAGGGAAGATGAGAAAATGAAAATAAAAATATCTAGGGATAAAAACATGCCCAGAGGATGGTGCAGGGAATAGAAATCCAAAAAAGGAAGCCAGGACTATATCCACCCTTCAAACACATATATTTATTTAAGCTTTTTGAGTCACCTTCAACAAGTACATTTATAATCTACAGATTAAAAAAATAACTTAGGCACGAAATCCTGAGTTGCATACAGGTAACAGTCCAATTTCAGAAAACCCTAAGTCTTCCTTTCTTCTACTCAACTGAGGTTCCGCCAATACTTATTCACGGATCCAAATGTATTTTTATAGCTAAAAAATACTTCAGATAATATATACTCCAATTTTTTCACATGAAAGGTGAGGAACTATAACCCCAGAGAAGATAAAGCTGTGATTTACCCAATATCACAGTCAGATTCCTGGGTTCTAGTTTACCATTTTTCATGCCATACTGTCTGCCCCCAAATTATGTGCTTAGATAGTTCTAAAAGAAGTCTAAGACACAATCTCTGAAGACGCATAGTCTGGTTTGGGAGACAAAGCTGGTCCACATGAAGTAATCAGAAATGATGCAAATAACAGCAATAAAAAGGTAGATGGTATAAAAACACTTATAAATTCTCTAAGAGCTGAGATTAAGTGTGGGGGGAAAGATGAGTAGTGGAAAACAATGAAAGCACGGGTATTTGTGGAAGGCTTCTTTTAAAAATTATGTAAAATGGACTCCCGTCTATAAAATATTCCATAAAATGGACTCTGCCCTTATAGGCAGCTTGAGAATATCAATCATTTCATAACAATCTGCAACTCACAAGGTTGCTTTAAGCTCTGAATTTCAGTTAAGACCTCAACTTTTTTTTCTCTTCTAACAGAATGCTACATTCTGAAAGGATGTTAAGAAGGGAATGAAGGTGGGGTGGGGAGAACAACAGATTCTGCATAGCGGAGAAAGAATAAAGCCAGGTGGTGGGAGTTCGGAATTTCTTCTAAGAAATTAAAATCATTTTATGAACAAAGTACTGATAGAACTACCCAAAGATGGCACTAAAAATCAAGACATTAAAGAGAATCAAATTGGAATAATGTCCAAAAAGCAAGTTCAAGAAAGAATAATATTCATTCATAAGGGCATTATCCAAAGAAATTTAAAAACAGAAAAGTGGTTTTTAAAAGTAAATATAATGCTTTAGGAAAAAAGTAAAAAAGGCAGACACTATGTGGTAGTAACTGTCAACTCAAGTTCTGTTTGTCACTCTTCAGAAGACTTAAAGAGAGCAGTAAGTCTGAAGGCTATCTACTGTGCTTTCTCTTCTCCAATGCTACCAGTTTTAAAAATAATCAGCTACTTTATTTACTCTTCTGTTGAATGGGGGCATCTTTTGCTTAACACTTTATAGTGAGATCACCACAGCTGATTTCAAACTGTATCCTCAAACTCTTGTGGGAGCCAGAAAAAAAAACTGCCAAAATACCTAGAGGTTAAATTCTGTCATTTTTAAACAGCCACAAAAACAAAACAAAAAACTCTACATAACAGAAAAGAAAGACTAATCCTAGGTAATAAGCTACTAATAACACATACAGAATTAGTCTTAACTATACTCAATTACTGAAACAGTACTTTACTCTTGCCAAATGGACATGAGACCTTTTATAAATGCTGTTTTAAGTGGAACTACACAAATAGTTGTCTTTAAACCTTTCCTGAATGCCTTTATGCAAATCATGAAAAATTACAACAAAGATTTAGAGCAAACATCGGGGAAAAAATACCAAAAACATTAGCAAACAAGTCAACTGGATAACTAAGTACTTTTCTAAAAGAAAAAAAAAAGAATGGAAGAGATTTCCAACAGGAACAAAAATACAAACCAAAAAATACTGAAAATATTTCATTCTAAAAAGGCAAGACAGCTAACAACTTGCTCTGTTTTCTTTTTCTTTAATAAATAACTATAGGAAGTAAGACAAAACTTAAAAGTACCATCTTAATCCGTGAACACAGATATCAGAAACAAAAGGCAACTAATGGTCAAGGTTTAAGAATGTATTATATTTTGAGTTTTCATTAGCAAAAAAATGAAAATGGATTAAGTTTCAAATCCTTTGTTAATGCAAATTAAAAACAGCTGCCACATATAGTCCATGGAGAAGAGTATAAGAAAGTAGAAAAGAATAAAAAACTAAAGGACAGCATTTTACAAAAGCAAATTACAGTATAACAACCATGTTAATAACATATATTTAAAAGTAATAGCAACAACAGAAAAGCAAATAAGGAAGAGGAAATATGAACAAAAGAGGTGCTCATTTAGAGACTTCCCAAGTTAATATTGTGAAGTATACCTTTGAAGGAAATCCACGTTTTCGGCTATATTTCCTATTAGGCCTCAGTTCCCTGTCATTCTGAGGAGGTCTGTCACCTTTCCCTTTGGGACTTGTAGTAACGGCAATGTCTGAAACCTGTTCTTGTGAAGCTGAATTCCCTAGTTTGTCCTCAATGCACGGCCGAATTCTCAGACTAAAAGATGCCTCCTTTATTAAATAGTGTAGCATATTAATTTCTTAACACAAACTCCTGTTTAACATATAAGCCAGCCTTGTAAATAAATACAAAAAATTTACCCATCCATCTTTTTAAGTCAATCCACCCTCCCCCAAGTGGCAATAAACTTAAGACTTTAAATTTCTGTAGACTAGACTATTGTTTATTGTAACTGAGTATCATATCCTAGGTAATTCCCAAGCTATAAAACTGCTGAAGCATATTTTAACATTTATTCTGCTATGTTATTAATCAACTTTCATAATGTCATGATTTTAAAGTTATGAATAAAATGCCCATCATGGTGAACTCTATATATGCTAGCATATAAATTATAATAATCGACTATACTATCTTCCACCCCTCCTCAACAGAATTCCTTTACCCATATGCCCCAACCCTTCCAGTTCTGCTGGAATGAAATATGAGGAAGAAATTATTCCCAGCACCACTGTAAACAGAAAAACAATTTCCCCACAGTAGAATCCATTCTTCATAACTGTTTGGATCAAGCACTCTGAGTATCTCCTGGTGAAAATAATGTAGAGAAAAAAATTCAAATTTCCTCTTCAAATTAGGAAGGGCAGGGAAGAAAAGGAGGCAGACAAGAAACTATGCAGGGCAATATTAAAAGGAAACAAACCCTCAAATTCCTTATGCTGACTGGTATTTTGAAACATATCTCAGATACAAAAGATAGACATACATGGTTATCCTTTCACATGAAAAGCTTTACTGGTAACAGGTTTTCAAGTTTACTAATGCATGGTTATAGGTGCATCTGTTAAAATAAAAATGCTTTAAAAGCATACTGGTTTTGAAGCACAGTAACTTCTATGAACTAAGTTTATTTTATAAATCTTTTCTCAAAGTTTTGTAACTTCTTGATTATTTTTCCAAAAGATGGTATTTTGGTAAATTTCACTTTGCCCAGTCAGAAGTTATAGAATTTTTCTGACTGTGGCTAAATCACAATGTAAATGCTACCCTGTGTCATTTTCTAGTCTTCATCTCAATTTTTCAGTGATCTGGTTTTGCTATAGTTCTAGGCCAGCCTGAGAAATGAAAAATCCTAATAGCCTTAAAATAAGTCCTCAGTGGCAAATGAAGTTGAGTCTTTTCCAACAGACAATATGCTAAACAATCACTAATGATATCCTGTACCTATAGCCTCTATAACCACAATGAATTTTACCTTTCCCAATGATTCTTAAAATTACTAAAGCTGTGCTTAACAAAAAAAACTAGAAAAACCATGTTTCTGCAGCTGAAGATCAGAAATTACTAGATCTTCAAATCAACCATTAAAACTATTTTCAATGTCAATAAATAAAACTTTTAAACTTTCGTGTTTAAGAAGAATATATACAGCATTAACAATTTGAGGGTTTCTTCCCTGAAACACATTTTTCATTAAGGAATGCCTATAAAAATATCATCTTGAAAAACGGAGGGAAATTTAAATCTTCATTTTCAGCACTTTAATTACCAAAAAGCCGCTTACCGTGGTATCTGAAGCCTCAGACTGCACATCTATGTTTAGCGATGTGCTCTCAGCTACAGAACCAGATCCCACAGCTGAATCTATAGTCCGAACATCCTCCTCCTCATTTTCTCTAGCCTGAAATATTTTAGTGGTATAAATCATACAACTATTAAAAATGGCAATAAAATGTTATAATGGATGGCACGATTTTTTGAAAATATATTAACTCCTCTGGGGTAGGATCAGAATGTCATCAGTATATGTACACCAACACACTACAAAAATAACTCAATACATTATTTAAAAGGTTCAAAACTTACCAGGATTTTTTGAAGAAATTTCATGTATGACTTTTCTTGTTCTTTAAGGTGATCTATTAGATGAGTAAGGCGCTCAACATTAGCAGATCTTTCATTTTTCTCTACAAGATCTTCCCGCATGGAACTAGCTTTAGTAATATAGTCACGAATCTGAACAAGTCTGCTTACAATCTACAGGAAAAATATTTTTTTAAAAAAGGAAAGCAAAGTAAATAGTATGTAAAACTGAGCATAATTCACTCAACAGCAACAATTTTACAGACTTTTTATTTCAAATACAATAACCAAAGATACTTCTAGGTTTACTGTGTGAATTCATACATGTAAAAGATCTGAATCAAATTTAGAACTTAATCAAAACATAATTGACAATATTCACAACTCTAATTACTGTTAACTTAAAAATTTCAAAACTAGTTTTAATTTACATTACCTGAAAAATTTTATTTATAGAACTGCTTATCAAACTATTATTTACATAAATTTTTTGTTTATATTTCTTTATAAATTACAAGTATTATGAATTTTTTTTCTTTTTAAAGATTGGCTCTGACCTAACATCTGTTGCCAATCTTCCTCTTTCTTTTCTTCTTCTCCCCAAATCCCCCCCCAGTACATAGTTGTATATTCTAGTTGTAGGTCCTCCTACTTCCGCTAGGTGGGACGCCACCTCAGCATGGCTTCATGAGCGGTACTAGGTCCGTTCCCAGGATTTGAACCAATGAAACCCTGGGCTGCCGAATTGGAGCACACAAACTTAACCACTCAGCCATGGGGCCGGCCCCTACTTTTGAAAGTACTTTTCAAAAGGATTATGTCACCATTTAAAAAAATTCTTACGACAATCTATTAGTCATATTGTTCCCAAAACGTCTTTACTGAAAATTGGCAATACGGCATTTGGCAGATAAGCAGAAGCCTTAATTTACCTGAATATGCCATTTCTACAATCATTTTGGGTAGAAAGAAACTTACACTATTTTGAATAAATCTGACAGATTAATGAGGAGAGTCACAGAAGTACTTTACTGCTACCTAACAAAAATTCCTATGTGCATAATGCAATATAATTTTTTTTTAATCTTAACGTTTCTACTTAGAAGCTTATGAAAGCAAAGAGCAAAAGAAACAAATTTTATCACCTGGCTGCTCTCCATAGCAGGCTCTCCTCTCCCATTTTCTTCAGAGACTTGACAGTTTTGCAAAAGGTCATTACTTAAAGCAGAAGCGAATAATTCTTTACATTGTGCTGATCCAATCATTTCTCTCTTTTGAGGACTTAGAGTAGCATCTTTGCTCCTGTTAGTATTAATCTGCATAGGCAAAAAGTTGAAGGGCTTTCGATTTTCACTAAGCTGACGTTTGTTGTTGGCAGCTGTTGCTCTACCTTGAGAATCACTTCCAATGCTTCTCTATATATGAAAAAGAAACCAAATCCCACAAACATTAATCTTTCCATTTAAAAAAAATTCCAATGTCAGTTTCACCATCAGATATTGATTCAGGAGGTATGTATAAACAGCTTTCTAAGTAAGATTCAAAACAGCTTCGGATCTATCTAATTGTTTTACTAAAATATCAAAATTTGATTAACACATCCTATTCCTCACTTTGTCAGACAATTCAACCAATGAATATGAGCAAAATTAGTCTAACTGAAGTACTAGGACTATAGACCATATTTATAACTCATATAACTAGTCATACTTATTAAGAGAATTTTGTATAGGCTTTGGACCCAATGAATCAATGTTAATTAATATGAACATTGTGTCCATATGAAGCACTACCTGAAAAAGTACTCAGCTCAGTGCCTGGCATACAGTGAGTGTTCAATAATTAGTAAAGAGATGACTAAATGATATATGATCATCACCATCATCACACCAGACTTGAATCTACCTTATGCATATCTGGAAACTTGTTTATCTCTGTAAAGTACAGATGTGAAAGTAAAATATCTGTTAGGCATTCATTATTTTTTCTACTTGCTTTTAGTTCTAAACTTTATTTCAATGATTACAAATACAAACCATGGTTTTATTCTAAACCTGAGGTAATCCAGCACATCCCACACTTAGCCAGTGATAAATATTCTAAACTGCATCTTTTGTTTTGCTTAATAACAACCTTTTTCAGTCACTAACACGCAAAACAGCTGCATAATGAAATCATTTAAGTTAGCCATAGAGTATAGTAATAAAGTCCCAAAACACTTGTCCTTAGCAAGTGTAGAAATAGACTTTGCTGCCCTCCAAAGAATACAGACCATCACCACTGATTAAAATTCTTTCCATATGCACAGAAACTAAGAAAAAAGAAATAAACAGCTCAATTTTTAAGACAAATTATTTAATCTATTTCAAATATTTCCCATAGTCATAACGCGATTTTCAAAATAATTCACAAACCTGATCTAAATCACTGAAGTTTATCCTCTGTTTAAGTTTCTCTAATTCTGCCTGCTCTGGAACAGACATCTGAGTCATATATCTACTGTGTGGAAACGTATGTGGAGTCTTTGTTCTTCGCCTTCCAACTCCTGGTGATGACTCCGGAGAAATATCATTAGTTACCCTTTTATCACTTTCTACACCAAACTTTTTCTTATTCTTTTCTGATGATCTATTTGCCTTCTTCTGTTGGCCACCCCAATCCTTTAAAAAAGTAAAGGCAAAAGTTAATCTGGCCTCAATCAAACCAGGAAAATAATTTGGTATGCTTAAAAAATTTTGGTCAGTCTTAAAATTAAAAATGACAAAACATTTTCACATACACATATAGTTGTAGAGACAATTATTTACTTCTGCTCATCCATTTTCCCCCCATTACATCTAGTCTAAATTTCAAAGACTGTCCTTCAGAAAACAGATTACTTCCCTATCATAGATCATTAATAAATATAAGACCCCAAATTCCAACCCTATAGTCAAATCTGAGTATTTTCAAAGGCACTTTTAAACATGGTTCTCTATTATTTATAAGTTGAATAGTAAAATAAATTAAAGATACCTTTACTGGCCTCCTTTAAAGTCAGTATGTATGATAAGAAGAAGACAGATCTGGAATCAACCTGGGTTCTAAAGTAATTATTGTATTCTGAAGAAACGCTCCAGTGTGTGACCCTAGGGAATTTATTTAACTTCCCATAGTCTCAGTTTCCTAGTCTCTAAAATAGTGCCACCTTTAAAACACGATTAAAAATAACACACATAAAACATCTAGCATATAATAAGCATGTGTCTAGCATATAACAGTGCCTACTACAT
Organism: Equus przewalskii; assembly: GCF_037783145.1. Lineage (NCBI taxonomy): Eukaryota > Metazoa > Chordata > Mammalia > Perissodactyla > Equidae > Equus > Equus przewalskii. The sequence goes on along the minus strand of NC_091858.1, from coordinate 19,906,381 downwards.
AATAAGCAATGAATACAACTATTATTTTTTATGGGCAACATGGTAAGATCTGATAGGACGTGATAAAAAATGCTTAATGTTTTACCTAGAAAAAATTTTTATTTACTTAGGTATACACACATAACCTAACTCATTCAACAAAAAGTTCTATAACTTCCCACCTTATCCATATTGGAAGAATCTTTTAGTTTCATTACAGTAAACTCTTTTGGGATATTTTCCTCACTTATAATGAAACTCTCTTCTCTACAAACTGTCCCTCCACCCCAATCCATGTGTGGGTGTTCCTGCCAACCTCTTGTACTACTTACCCCACCCCATCCTGGCCACAAGTGACTGGAAAAGAGATGTTTATCCAATTCAAATTGAGATAATCATACTTTAAAATTTCAAACTGCAACTAAGAGATAACTCATCAGTATATAATACCAGCCATACTGAAAACTCTAGAATAAAGGGGCAGCCATAGTACACCACATGGACCAGAGAAGAGAGAAAGCTGGTCTGTGAAGAGAAAGTTGTGTTATGCAGAGGCACTCAGAAGGAAAGAGTCAGGGTAGTGAAAAACCCATGGTAGAAGCAACATTCTAGTTCCTTTTTCTAGTCCCTTCCTAAAACTCGGCTATATTCCTTTAGCTTATTTTCCATAAAACATCTTTATATCCGTATAATAAATCTCCTTTTTGGCTTAAGCTAACTCAAGTTGATAAGTTACCCGCAAACAAAAATGTCTTCAACTAATGTAACAGCCCAGGGTCCTTTAATACCTTGGCCAGCAAGAAAAACTGTGTTTACAAAGTTTCAGTGAGTTCAATTTGGCTAAGTCAGGGGAAAGCTGCATTTTAATAGTAGTAGTCAACAACACACCATCAATAATAAAGTACCATACCATATTGTTGAGTCGGTCATCAACGCCTTCATTGCTCCAGTTTGGTAAATCCTGATCGTTCATGCCTTCTTCAAAAGGACCTCCTCCTGTGGCCATACCGGCTTTAACAATTAATTTTCTAGAAAGCAAGTGAAAACTAACTTTTTTAACACATAAAAACAAACTTTAATTTTTAAATCATTCCATGAAGCTTAGCAATATAAAGGAATCTTGGAAAAGTTGATTTCATGAAATAAAATGAGGCACTGTCAACCACACACAGACAAATTGATTTAGCTGCAGGAGGCATATTATGATTCAGATGAGTTCAGTAGCTAGAGTGATGGGGAGAGGAAGGAAAACCTCAGAACATCCACAATGTGTACTGGCCTGCATGCTTTAGAGTTATTTTACTTAATTTATTCAAGAGTCCTAAAAGGCAGAAATAAGACAGGAAAAAGTTATTAATAGCTAGAACCAAAATGGCTCTCAGAGAAGAAAATAATACTCCCTGAGACCTGGGCATTTATTTTGTGCCAAAGAGTCAAAGAGAGTAGAACTGCTGTGCATGAAACATACAGAAAGTACGGTTTTAATAGGAAGGAAGGTTAATGGTAAGCAACATGAGGAGAAAGCAGGGAAAGAGAAGCAAGACTAGGTAGGTTAATGGCCAGTAAAAGCCAAGAATACAGTGGCTAACAACATTTTCAAAATATTGGTGCCTATGCCCTATTTTAAATTGTATTGCTGCTACCTCATGGTTTTTCCTAAATCTTGACACAGTCTACCAAAGTCACAAATTCTCCCCACTAAAAAAAAAGTGGGGGTTTTTTGAAAATCAAGGAAAGTAGTGAATTTCATACCTGGGTCAAAGAGATGAGAAACAGAAGGAGCAATGGTAGAAGCAAAGGTTCAGAAGCAGAGATGATGATGAGAAAATAAGAGTTCTCCCTCATCTTTGGAGGACTGTGGATGTCCACTGGGCATGGAACCGCGCAGGCTGGAGGGGGACTGAGTGAAGAGGTGATGGTGAGATAACACTATCTATAATTCAAGGGGCAGGGAAAGCCATTAGACATCAGGGTTATAATAGGTCTCTTATTTTACAAACAGTAACACTAACATTCAAAGGAGTTGAATTTTGCCAAGGTCATTCAGCTAAAAATGTCAAAAAAGAATATGAACTCAAATTGCTTTGATTCTAGGATCCTAACTTATCTCATTCACTAGAGCATAATATTAAAAGGATTACTGCCACAATTAGAAGGACCCACAACTAAAATACATACAACTTTGTACTGGGGGGATTTGGGGAGAAAAAGAAGGAAAAAAAAATAAAAGGATTATCATCCATGACAACGTAGGATTAATCCCACAGATGTTTTAATGCTAGGATATCTACTAGAATAATATATTATATTAACAGATTACATAGTAGGTTAAATTTTGTCATCTCAGAATAAAAAGTAACGTTATAAAATTCAACACAATTTCAAAATATCTTTAAAAGTAGAAATACACTGATACTTCTTCACAGTTATATGTATTTTTATACTGTTTCTGTTTTTTTCAATGAGTATATTTTACTTTAACAATTTTCTAAAGAGTTGAAAGATATATATTTTAAACCAATAGCCAACAATCTTAAAATAAGACATAAAAGACCTCCCTATTAAAATAAAAACCAAAACAAGAATGTCACATCAGTTATTTAGCACTGTTTTAAAAGTTTTACAAAACAGAAAAATATGAAACACGTATTAATATCGAAAAGAGAAAAGGTGGTATTCTTAAAAAATATGCATTAGAAAACCTAGAGAACTTCAAAATATCACCAAAAACCATTTAGGAAATATACTGGGGGGAAATGATGCCACTTATGAAAGTGACAAAAACAAATAAAATATCTAGGAATAATATAATTTTGCCCTATGTGAAAAAGCACTATTAAACTCAATAAATAAGAGAAAATTTTAATAAGCAGGAAACAAACTATCTTCCCCAATGGGAAGACAAATACTATAAATATGCTATTTTTCCTAAATGTATAGGCTTAATAAAATTCCAATAAAAATCCCACTGGGATTCTTCTTGGAATAGAACAAAACAAGTCAGAATAAACAAGTGAAAAAAAAAATCGAATATCTGAAAAATAAAAGCAAGAGTAGCAATAAAGTAGAAAATTAGTCCCAAGATACTCAAGCACATTGAGTGCCTATACAGTTAAATAAGTACTAGCCTCCAAAAAGAAAATCCACGAATACATCAAATTAGAAAAATATAATGAGAAAAATTAATTATAGTTAACATGTGTATCTTGGCACTTGTTTACTATATGTCAAGCACCATGCTAAATATTTTATGTGCCCTGTATCGTTTAATCTTCACAACAATTCTATAACGTAGGATTAGTCAACTGATGGGACAATTTGCTAGCAACTTTGAAAAAGATTTATTTAGAGTTTTAACAGGCTTTTTAAACTAGATTCTTCACCTCAAACACAGAAGACAGAAAATGATTTGAGTGACTATTTTCTCAGTTCTCCCAAGGCTGGTACATACCCAGAAGAGAAATTAATTTACAGTAAACAATGGATGTCTTACAGTAAGAGAGCTTAATTCTCTCCCAATTGAAAAAGACTGTCTTATACCATAACACCAAGAGACTAAGTAGATTAAAACAGATAGATAAGATTAAAAAATCAAACAACAGGGGCCAGCCACATGGTGTAGTGGTTAAGTTCACTAGTTCCACTTTGGCGGCCCAGGGTTCACAGGTTCGGACCCCAGGTGCAAATCTACACACTGCTCATCAAGCCATGCTGTGGTGGCATCCCACATACAAAAAACAGAGAAAGATTGGCACAGATGTTAGCTCAGGGACAATGTTCCTCAAGCAAAAAGAGGAAGATCTTAGCTTAGGGTTGATCTTCCTCACCAAAAAAAAAAAACAACAAAAAAAACAAGTAAGAGATAAACAAGAAAATAGAACAGACCTTAAAAATAGAAATCTTACTAATTTGGAATGCAGAAATAAAAAGGAAAAAGTTCAACAGATTGTATTCACATAAAAGTGAATCCTAAGTATGCTGAGAATAAAAAGTAAACAACAAAATGGGAAAAAAATCTGAAAGAAATATGACATATAGTTAACGTCTTTACTATATAAAGAATTTGTAAAAAAAAAAATAAAACACTAAAAAAATAAAAGTATGAACACGCAATTTACAAAGAAATCGGTAAACATAACATGATAAAAATATTAATAATAAAGTCCAGGTGCAAACTAAAATAAAAGACTATTAAACTTCCTAAATTATATATATGACCCAATCCTAACGACAGCAAAGAGAAACTGGAACTCTCAGTCACTATGGTGAGAACATTAATTGGTATAACCTTTCTGGAGACCATTTTGACAACACTGTATCAAGAACTAAAACTGAATTTTGACCCAGTAATCCTACCCCTCTATAGGTAACCTAAGAAAATAACCTCAAATATGGGGGGCAGAGACTATAATGAAGGAAGTTGTTTATTATGCTATAATTGTGAAAAAACTGAAAACAAACTAAACGTCAAACAATAGGCTGAATGCTATTAGGCAAGGGTATCCTTCAAAACATATAATTATGAAGACTGAACAATACTGCTTGTGTTTATAACATTACCATATAGTACAAAACAAGCAAAAGGCAATATGCAAAATTGGATATAGATTTTTAAAAAACTAAGAAAATATACTAAATTGCTTGAATGAAAACAACTGTTGGCTACAGGAGTGGGAATGTGATAATTATTCCTCTTCTCTCTGTCTTATATATTTTCAGAAATACTTTATTTTTCATACTACAAATACATTTAAGAATTTTACAAAATAATTGACACACATAAAGAGTATGTCCAGTGAACTGAAATGACTCACTTAAACAAAACATTTTGCAACTACTATTTTCTAGATGTACAAACATAATTTGTAATATTAAAGAATAGGAGCTCAGAAAAATACATATGCAGTAGACTCGATACCATATTTAAAAGCACTATAAGCAAAATGTCTTAATATGTAAATTAGAATGAAAAATTGTTGAAGTATTTAAGTAAAAACCCTGACATAATTTTTTTTCTTAAAATAGAGTATGTAACACTTTCTATCAGTAGAACAGTAAAGTAAGTTTACTTTAAGATAAACTTATTAGACTATATTTGGAGAGATAATGTTTTATATTCTATTTTTATATTATGATAAATTCCCCCTAAATGAGAAGTTTCCTGTAAGGATCTATTTGTAGGCTAATTACTCTGAGCACTATCAAAATAAGTTTCTAAAACAATTTAAAAACTATGTATTAAAATTAGTTCGGGAAAACTAGATTAAATATTCTTCTAAATCTTTTTTAAAAGACCATTTACTACATAAAGTCTATTAAGTTTATAAAATAAACAACTTCATCTACTGTTATATTGTAATCGATATGTGATGAGATGGAATATTTAATAACTTAATAATTAGGATACTAAATGTATTAAAAGGCACATCCCTAGAGAAGTAAAAATATTAGTATAAAACTAAAAAATAACTGCATGTCAATTCTCAGTATGTTAAAATCCAGCTGATTTCTCTAAGATAATAAATATGCCAACCTCTCCTACCACCTCAAAGTTACCATTAAGAATACAGGATCTCTGCCTTCTAAATTTTATTCTGTAGACACATTACTATAAACTGTTATTTATACTGTTTTATTATTATAAACTATTATTTACATAGAAAAATTTACCATAATCAAAACACTAGGCATGTAAAGAAGAGGACCAAGACTTCTACAGCAAATCAACAGGGCTTGGGGACTATAATGATGGGGAGACAAGGCAGTGAGGGAGGGGTTAGAGCATGAACTGCAGGTTTCCAGCTGGAACAACTGGGTATATGATGTATTCAAAGTGATTTGAGTTTTTGTTGTTGAGAGACACTGACGAGTTCAGTTTTGGAAATGTTGGGTTTGAGATGCCTATTGTACACCCAATTAAATTTGTCTAGTGGACAAATACTGATCTCTCGGAAGTGAAATCTAGGCTAAAGAGAGAAGTGCAAGTCTGCCACTCATAAAAGTACCTGAAGTGGAAGGGAAGGTTCAGGAAGAAGATAAAGAGTAAGAGAAGAAGACTGGACATGGAACATTGATATTTAGGAGAAAGACAGAGGAAAAGAACACTGAGAAGGTACAGAAAGGCAGGAGGGAAATCAAGAATGTGCTAGAAAGAGGAATAAAGTGTGTAAAGGAGGAAGATATGATCAGAATGTGAGATGTTACTTAGTCATATAAAAGAGTACTAGGAAGTGTCCACTTGGATTTAGCAACAAGGAGGTTACCAATGACCTTGGTAAGAGCAATTTCAGCAGGGTGATGAGGGTCAATTCCACAATTAGAATGCATTTATTAACAGGAAGGGAAAAAAATAAAGGAAGTCATTAAGCAATTTTTTCAAGGAACCAGTCTGTGAAGTGAAGCAGGCAGAGAAGGTCATGAAGAAAGTTTTGTTAAAATGGAAGTATCTTGAGTACGTCTAAAATTTGTGGAGAAAGAGCTAGTAGAGGGAGATACCGAAGACACAGAAGAGAAAGGAGGTAAGCAAATAGCATGGGTTCTCTGGAAAAGTGGGAGCGACTGGGTTCCAGGACATAAGGAAAATGATTAGCTTTAGACAGGCAGAGGGAAACCTCTTTCACTGAAACAAAAGGAAACAAGTAAAGGATGAAACTGGATAGAGGCTGGTTAGCAGAGTTCGTGGTAGGAAGTTGAGGGAGTTCGTAAGTGATATGAAGTAGAAAGGACTGTTCGTTAAATTTGTCATGAGAGTGAGGTGAGTGAGAGATTTGAGAAGAGTAAGGGAGAATCACTGTGGGCAAAACTCACGACTCAGGTGAGAGCAGAGATCATTCACGGATATAACTAATCTGCAGCGTGAATTTTTTTTCCCCAGCAGTGCTCATCAGTCTTGGTATAAACACTCCACTGAAGCCATCCAAAGCTGGCACTTTGCCAGGGAGGTTTAACAGAAGGACAATAAGATAGGAAAGTTAAGCCAGAGGAAAACAATTGGTGTAAGTGATGGAGGATAGTATAGGAAGCTAAATGGGGATAAAAGTAAAATTCTTCTACTTTAAACGAGCACTTCTATCCACCCTATAACCTACAAACTAAGTTGAAAATATTATATATTTATAAGTTTAATTTAGCTATTTTTGACAGCTTTATTTGGCTGCCTTATCTTGCAAAGACACGAAATGCAAAAATACTATGGTAATTTATAAGCTACTTTCAGTGACTGATCTTTTTGAAGAAAATCCTGTTGCAGGATTCCCTCTATAGAGCAGTATTATATATATATCTTAGCAGGATATCACAGTATTTACCATGGAAATACTAAGGTTTACCTTTGAAATAAGAATACAAAGTAAAGAAGAAATTAAGTAATCAAGTAAACAAAAAAGATTATTTTCCTAAAATCTTTAAAATTCAGATATTATTTCTCAAATGGCATTAAATTACTCAAAACCATTTCTGCAAATATCTTACTTCTTAACTGACAGCTATAGATCAAAGTTTTAGAACTACTCATCCAAATAAAACAACGTAGAAAGTACATTTTTTCCCCCTAAATATCTACTTAGAGTCACAAAATAACCAAAGCTGGTATTTTACATATCCGTGCAAGTTTTCTAAAGGTTGCATTATTTGGGGTATTTCTTTTACTAATTATAAAAAGGAAATACTCAGTACACTGTTTTGAAAGTCTTAATACAGTATATAACCGTACTAAGCATTTTTAAAGGTAACTGAGAAGAAAATTTGTATTTGGTAATGTGTGTTGTTTAGTCCGCTTCATTTGAGGAAGTTCTCAATTTCTTCTCTGTACTTAAGATGGTCAAGTACCAAAAAAACCACATAGGATCCTTTCCACAGCTCTTTCAGGCTCGCTCTTTGAGACTTTCTAAAAATTTCAGTAATTTTCTAGAACTTGAGGTATTTCTACAATTACCTTCTTCAAATTAAACAACTGAAAACTCTTAAGATATCGGGAGGAGGGAGATAAACAGACTGCAACAAAATTTAACATTCAATTTGAATCAACAAAAATTTGATTAGACCTAACTACATACCAAGTATTGCATAAGGTCTATCTTACCATTTTCACACCAACAAAATTTAACATATCCTTGCTTTCTACAAAAGCAGGAAGAACCCTGAGGTCAATTAAATTCTGCTTGCCAAGACCTCTCCCTCCCTGCAATTTATATTCAAATCTATCACTTCCTTGTCATTGATTACATATACCTTCTTAGACAAATCTGCAGGTCCTGCTACCACCATCCACCTGGAACCCCTATCATTAGCGCCACTTCATCCCATACTCAGCAACAACAGCTCTTCCTATCATCCCCTTCCACTGCACCATTCCAAACTCTCTATACATTCTCCACCTGTTCCCAAACATTCTTCCTCTATCTTTAGCTCCAATAAAATCCCAAATCCCTCTAAAAGCATTATTTCCTTGGAAATTCCTTCTAAATAAAGACGCTACTCTTCCTAGTCTCCCAGATTCATGGGGAAAGGATACTATTTGCAGACCATTCTTATTTAACTAATGCTTAACCTTCCTCTTTTGAACAAATTCGCCATCAAAAATGTCACTCTCCCTATTTTGGGCACCATTTGCTACTGTCCTTCCCAAAACAGTCTTGTACTTTTCTTGATAACAACTGGCTTGTGGTTTCATTCTCCACCTTCTTTCCTGCTTTCATGACTTGAACATTTGCCATGATTTTTCTAAGACTCTGGCCTCAATTCCAACATCCTCCTCATCTTCTCTATTCCAATACTGTTTTCACTCTGAACTGGTAATTTGTTCAAGATTCTGAACTTCTGAAATTCCTCTTTCTGATCATTAAGTCCTTGCATTCTACTCTCACTTGCTCTTTCCTGCTCTTGGCCCTGCTGAATACTTCCAATCCCTTGATCATTTCTGTCTCCAGGAATCCATTAATCCCTTGCTTCCTTACTTAACCTCAAACACAAACCCACAGCAGCCATTCCAAAAATGCCTTGACTTCCTCACCTATTTGCCTGTTCTATCAAATCAATTATGGATAAATCCCACTACTTGCTTTCTCTGTTTCTACTCTCAAACTGTCAAAGTGTGGGGAAATAGTTATAAAATGGCATTGACTGCATCCACTACTGAGGTATACTACACTATACGGTACACACACACACACAAACTTCTAAAGGGGAGGTTTACTCCATGAGGTAAGGCACTTTATCTGTTTTGCTCACTGCCATATCTCCAGTACTTTACAGTCATTAAGTAGCACATTATAGACACTCAATAAAATTTGTAAGATGAACGTATTGCTATGTACCTCCTGTTGACTTCTTACTGAATTCCCTGGTGTGATTATTCCAAACCTTTCTACTTTTCCTACATCTCAAATACACTTGCCTCCTTCACAAATGGCCAAATCTCTTATTGAGAAAACCAAGATCTTCTAATGGGAGTTAATTCAATTGCCCTACATTTTTATTCCATCTTATCCAACTTCCCTAATGTATTAAAAGGAAAATTATTTATTTTATAACTGATTTTATAATTCTTTGTATTTTACTAAGTGCCTCCTATACACTCTAACGTTAAGAACTCAAATGCACATATTCACATTTGACCTTTCCCTTGAGTTTCATTTTTCTTGTCCTATTCTGCTATAGTCTTCCAATTAAAAAAGAAAACACTACTGAGAATTATAATTAACATATAAATCAATGCCAATCTGTATTTTCTCATGAGTCAGCTTATTTCACAAAGGAGTGGAAGATGAGTCTGCTTTACTATAAAGCAAGGATATACTAAACAAATTTTGAAAATGAACTGTCTTAAAATTTCAACAATATAAATTCAGACTCATTGAGATTTTCTTAAAAGAGCAATTATTTCTAAAACACATGTAACAAAAATGTCTTCTAATCCTCATCTTTTAGTCATTTAATTTCTAAATTGTCCTTGGCAAACAATTACTTATCTTTCCCTTAATGAACTCACACTGACTTTTTTCTGCTGGTCAGAAACTATCTTTAAATCACCAGCATTTGATAATGCACTGTGCATAGAAACTAAAGTTTAAAGTAATTTCAGATAGCTGAAAGAAAAAAATGAAATAGTAATAGTATTGCATAACAGCCAATCAAAACAGCCAATGAACAGAGAAGTTGTAGAAGAAGATGACTTCAGATTAAATGGATTTGGAAAGAGAGGGTATCCAAATAGTTGTTCCAGAACAAATTCAGATTCAAACAGGCTGAAGAAACTCTGTGAAGACAAAGGCATTTCAAAGGGTAATGCATAAACTATTCCAGTATTTAATAATTAGGGATGACATAGCTCTTTTCTAACAAAAGCATGAAGGCAGACCAAAGTGATATGCCAAAGAGCAGGGCAGACAGGGCAGCAATACAAGACTATTTATTTACTACACAGAGAGGGCCCTCAACCGTGCTCTGGGATTGTGACAGCAGTCTCCATCAGAAAGTCGCCTTCAACTATAATAAGAAGGACAATAACATATATAATGATGTCAAATTACCTGTTTAGAAACTAGTTTTTGCAGCTTAGAAAAGGCTCCTTTCCTGCTTCACACTTCAAAGCGGTTGCCTGCTTGTGATTAAAAAAAAAAAATCACGTCAGTAAATTCCTTACGCTATCAAGCACAAATAACAAAATTCTATTTATAACCAAAAATGTTTAGAAAGTCAACAGGAGAGCAAAAATCCAATTTATCAATATTTTAAACTCAAGTTACTTTAATTCTTTTGAAAAAACAGTGTGATACAGATAAATGTTTCACATCCTCCAAACTTGTAGGATCCTACGGAACAGCAAAGTGATACCTTAACATCTACTCTGAAATATAATGAAAACGGTTAACCCTAATTATCAGGTAAAGATCCACGCCAAAGTTTACTCTTCAGGTTGATCAAGGCATTAACTTTCTGTCACCCAAACTACTCAAGAACATGGTATATCCGACGATGAAAAAAGGTTTCTTTATTTAAAAGGTAGCGCCTTCACAAGAAAATAACCTCGTCACCGCATAAACACAAGGTTTATTTACCCTCAGTTCGAAAACTCAGTATTAGGATGGTTCCCAGGGGCTCCCCCCAGGAAGGTGATAGGGAAAGAAAGGAGCAGGTGCACCAGGCTCCACCACCCACTCCAGTAACCAGAGAACAGCAGAAGGCGGAGTCTGGAAGGGAGTTATGGGGCGGGGGCGGTAGGGGCGCCCAGAAAGCCCGCTCCTTCCAGCGCCAAAACACGAGCCGTCACCCGTGGCGCACCCCGCACAGACCTCAAACCAGTCACACACACACACACAAAACTCAGGCCAGGCGAGCTGCCGAGGAGTGGGCCGCGGGATGAAAAGTTTGGCCGACCCGCCTCCCTCGCGAGGCCTACTGCCTAATCCCCAGACACCCGTTTCTGCAAAGCAAGCAACGTTTCCCGAATCCCACTTGGCATTTCGTTTTCCCCATCCCAGGCCCACTGGAACTGGACCTGCTGCGAGGGATGGAGGAGGGGAGCGACGGGATGGGATTCGGGGAGCACTGTGAAATTAACATCCCCCCCCGCAAGTCTAATCCACCTCTGAGCCCGAGTCAGGAACGCCTCCCGGCCCTTACGGCTCCCGGACGCCCAAGACGCAGACAGCGCGCCGCTCACAGCCCAAGCCCAGGGTCGCGTCGCTCCTCGCCGGCCCTTCTCAACGCAAAATTCCGGACCTCGAGAGCCTCGCAGAACGGAATTTAGGGGATGGGAGGGACGGAGGGGGCGCAGTGACGGAGACCATGGCCACAAGGCCCCTTGCTACGGAGAACCAGACCCTGTGACCCTGGCAACCAAACCACAGCGCCCGCTCCGCTCCCTCCAGGGGACATCCCTGGAGCACCCGGGACCAGAAAAAGAGGGGCGGGGAGGCAGGAAGGGGGTCTCCCGTCGCTGACGCGTCCGTCCCTAGATGCTCACCCGGAGGTCGCGTCGCTCGGCCCGGGGGAGGGAGCGGACCGACTGCCTGGGGGACGTGAAGCAGCAGCCAGAGGACCAGGGGCCACGGGGAGGCGCGGGCCGGAGGCCAGGCCCTACAGGTCCAGCGTCCCAGAGCCGTTGCTCTCCCGCCCTGCCCGCGCTGCCCTGTTGCCAAGGGCTGGGGACGCGCACAGACATTACCTGTAAACGAAGCAGCCGCTCCTGCCAAGGGCGGAGTAGCGGTCGGCCCCCACGACCCTCCACCCGCGGCGGGGAAAGTCCACAAGTCCCCTGGCTGCCTAGGGCGCAATGGCCGCCTTTTCTACCTCAGCTCCTCGGCGCCAACCGCCGCAGCCACCGCCATCTTAGGATCTCATTGTGGTGGGAGAAGCGGGGCGGGGGGACTGCAGAGGGGGCACCGCGCGGGGAGACATGCGCCGTCTCCTCGGCAACGGCCGCGCGGGGGCGAGAACTCGCTGGGGCGGGAGCCGCAGTGCGATCAACGCGCTAGACTGGAGTCATGTGACCCGCCGGAGTCTGTGGTGTCACTTCTGCCTCTTTAGCCGGGCGCCGATTACACAAACGAACTACCACAGACTACATATCCCAGAATGCCAAACTCGACCCCCGGTTATAAGTGCCTGTGTGTTCACCAAGGGGGGAATGACTACAAATCCCAGCAGGCTGTGCGCTTGCGGCGCTGCTTGTCGAAGGACCGGCTCGAGGCCTGCGCGGAAGTGGGTTGACCCCCACCTCAGCAGCCGGGGAAAGAGCGGAGGTGCTTTCTGGTGTTCCGTGGGGGTGTCAGCTCCGGACGCTGCCGGAAGGAGGAGGGAAGACCAAAGACCCGGATCACCCTTCTGGTCCCTGTCCACCCACATCCCGGTCACGCAGAGGTGGAAAGACAAGGGCCTTTACAATGTAGTCCTAGTTTTACACGTGAGGGGATAAATCCACGGGAGTTAATTGTCTAATCGTCGTATATCTGGTCAGTGGGAGAATCATAAATGTTAATAATTAACGCCACCTTGTATTAATGCCCTACTTTTGCCTTAAAAAAACCAGATTATTTTCATCAGAATGTAATACCAAGAAGGTTTCTCTAAAAGCGTAGTTTCTGAATTCCCTTTTGATTACACTCTTCTCAGTAGCAGCTCTTTTTAAGGTTAGTAAATTGATAGGTTGTCTCGTAAAACAAAACAAAAAAAATGCTGCAAAGTGACAATTAAGGCCTTCAGGGTACCTACTTTGAAAAGTTAAAACACAGGTCAATTTTACTTGAGTCCAAGGGCATTCTATTTTTAGACAGTTTATTTTGGGATAAGTTAGTTTGTTTTAAGCAAAATAAAGATGTGAGGAATGACGAATGGGCATCTGGGTTCCAACAACAAGTTACTCTCAACGACCAACAGAAATTGTTCACAAAACCAATTAATGGAACTGCATCTCAATACATAATTCGGATAAATAAAGCTCTTGCTGCTCCTGTAATTTGCAACTGTATCCAGGTTCAGTCTCAGGGCAACGATCTTTGACACTATTTATTCGTCATACATTTTTTAGGACTTTCTGTGTGTCTAGCATTGCTAATTACGAAAGTAGCAAAAACATGGTCCCTGCCGTCGGAGAGCTCATATTTTAGCCAATGATGGACAAATAGGGTATGATGTAAATAAGGTCTGTTTTGTAAGAAAACAAAGGGCTGTGGGAACTCAGAGCAAAGAGCGACTCACCGATTAGGTGTCTATTGTGGTGCAGAGCGCCCGAGGCCCCATTCTGATTCTGTTGCTCACTGTCTCTAAGATCTTGGCCAACTTGCTTAACCTTTTTGAGCCTCAATTGCCCCATCTATAAACTTAGGGAGCGGGAATAATATTGCCTACCTTGGAGAGTTTTTTTTTAAAGTAATGTTTGTTTTGTAGAAGGCACAGGGTTAAGCATTTCATCCATTGTGATTTTCCTAATTCTCACAACTATCCAGAAGAGAGTGATCCTGCATCCATTCTATCTTACAAATGAGAGGTTAAATAAATCACTAAGGTTCTGAGAGCTCCAAGTGTTAGAGCCCAAGTTTAAACTGAAGTCTGCTGATTTCTTGGAGGGATTTTTTGATTGAATTAGAAAATGCATGGGAAAAAGTGCTAGTATATGGTAAGGCCCCAAAATATTAGCATCATCATCATCATTTTGTTTTATACATATATGTTATTATTTTTAAATTTGTAGGACTATTGTCATTAAAACAATTCAAATGAATTCAAAGGCATTACTGAAATCAGTATGGTCATTATGGTTTTTGAATTTATAGACCCCCCAAAATGTCAGTTCTATTATGTCTGTTTGGTGGTGGGAGGAGTCTGAGAAATTTTTGCCTTAGAAGGAGGTCTTCAGTGGCTTAGTGGTTAAGTTCACGCCCTTGGCTTCAGCAGCCTGGGGTTTGAGGGTTTGGATCACCAGCACAGACCTACACACTACTCACCAAGCCATGCTGTGGCAGCATCCCACATACAAAATGGAGGAAGATTGGAACAGATGTTAGCTCAGGGATAATCTTCCTCAGCAAAAAAAAAAAAAAAAAAAAAGAGGGGTGTCCTCAAACTCAAATATATGCATTACTGATCTTAGCAGAGGACAGCACAGAAAAAATATAAAATTATCCCAGACTTCCAAAAACTTAACATCTAGTTAGGAAAACAAACCTTATGCAAATGAATCAGTTTAGTACTAGTAGTGTATGAATATGGCAAATAAATGGTACAGACAGTGCTTTAGGAATTTGGTGAAAAAGTATCGATGTATTGCCTCAGAGATAATAACTCCAGGATTTCTTTGTAGGATGAACTTAGGGACCATAGTCTGGTGAGAATGTAGTTGGGGCACAGGAATGGCTTCTAAGAGATACACATTGAAACTACATCTCAGTTTTCCACATTAAAGAACAGCTTAGTGCATGTATTAAAGATGAGAGAGGAAGCCTAAATAAACGGAAGAATGATGTTCAGGGAAAAGGACCACACATCCAGAATAAGCAATGGACAAAACAGAAACCAGACTGGGTGAAGTATAGGATTCACATGGGGTTGAGGATGGAGAGGCAGGAGAAGAAAGCAATGGTGAAGAAAGTTGAGGCCAAACTACAAAATCTTAAATGTTGATCTGAAGAGTTTGGGCTTTGTTCTGTAGATGGTGTGAAACCGATTGAGGTTTGGGAAGAGGCAATGAAATAATGAGGTTGTTCTCTTAAGACTTTAGTGGCAATGTTTAGAACAGACTAGGGAGAGTAGAGGAGAGGGAAAGAGAAGGAGAACAGGTGGTGACCGGCGGGAAGTAATTGAGGCCTGGCCTAAGGCAGGAGCAGAAAGAATCAAGTCAAGGAGTTGGATTCTGATGGTAAAGTAAATCAGTTGTCATGCTGTGTAAAATATTTATTTCTGTTATTTGATATTTAGTGTGACTGATTGGGGGCACTTAGAATATAACGTTTTGCACTATATTGTTTATCTCTTTAATGTGTTCTGTGTGTTCCTTATCCACAGATGGACTTTAAGCCTGGCTAGAGCAGAAACTCTGCTTTTTGTGCTTCTTTATATACTGAATGCCTTGTAGAGTTCTTTCATTTGGACGTTCATTAAATCGGTCTTTGAAAAAAAACAGTTTTTTGCAGTACCTACTTTTAACCTGCAGGTGGTGATAGACCCTAAAGGAAAAATCTTCAGTGTCCACTGTACTACTATTATAACTGAATTTTATCATTGTTTTTATGTGATTTTTGATACAACCAAGAGAATATATGTCATTTATGTAAATTATAAGTACAATAATAAAGGAAACATTCAAGAACCCACTACCTAACGTAAAACATAAAGTATAATCAATATATTTAAGGACCCCCCCCATGCTTTTCTTTAAACTCATTCCACTTCTTTGCAGACATAAACTCTATCCTGAATGATATCGATGTTATCATTTCTTCATTTCCATTATATAACTATAGATATTCATAAATAATGTATTGTTTAGTTTTGGTTGTTTACACACTTTATATAAATAGTATCATACTGAATATATTCTTGCTTGACTTGCTTTTTCACTCAACATTGTTTCTGAAATCCATCCATGCTGATGGGTAGAAACACGAAGTCTATTAAGAGCAGAATGTAAAATTAATTTTGGGATAGTTCCCACAATCGAACGTAACTGATTTTATGTTCATTCTTCATGTTAGCTTTGTGGGTCAGCTGATGAAAGAAGAGATTGCTCATGTCAAACGAGAGACTCGCTGGGGCCTCTGACCTCGTCCTTACACCTTTTGGTTGACTTTACGCCCTTCACTTTTCTGCCTTCACCCAGCCCAGAGTTTCTCAGTCTTGGCACGGTTGACATTTGGGGCTGGATGATTCTTTGTTGTGAGGGGCTGTCCTGTGGGTTGCGGGATGTTTAGCAGCATCCCTGGCCTCTTCCCATTAGATGCTTGTGGCATCCTGCGTCCCCAGGTGTGACAACCAAAACTGTCTCCCGACATTGCCAAAAATCCCCTGAGTGGGGGTAAGGGGAGGCTGTGAGGGCAAAATCACTCCCAGTTAAGAGACTCTGATCTGGTCTTTGCATTGAGAAAACCATATTAATTATGACTTTTCTTATGTACCTCTTTTAAATAAATAATTTATTATTATAAACAATAATAAATCAATTATAAATAGTGAAATCAATTAATTGCTATATAATTGTATCAACTAATTATATCAAATCCACATGCATAAGTAATGTTTCAAGGCTCTTCTTACCTTCTCCATTTTCCCCATATCTAATTACCATAACATCTCTCATTACTGCCTGGTTCAGACTTTTTATTACTAGATTCCAAAATACATAAGTGCTGCTCTCAGCATGCAACATTAATGTTTATACCAGTCTGAACTACCCTTTCCTTCATATCCAATTTATGTCCTTTTCTTTCAAAAATCACTCATTCAATAAATGTAACCCTGTTGTGATTCTGACAATTCCATCCATATTTGCATTTCGTCAGTCTTTACATGGCTTTACTTCTATAGAGTTGTAATTACTGTACACTTTTTCCTATATTTCCCTTAGATATATACTTAGGGGTTCTGTATGTTTTTACTCCACCTTCTCTATTCATTGTAAACCTGATCAGAGCTGCAATAGCAGAGTCCTGTGTGGAATGATTGCTTCCCAGGACATAGCAAATTGGAGGGCTTTAAACAAAGGAATGTGAATAACAATAAAAAAAACTACAAAGAAAATAATCTATACCTTTTTTTCTAGCCTCCCACCACCCCAGAGCAGAAAAGTATTAAATATAACTAGATGTAGGTTGTTGATTACATAGAGAAATCAGGTAATTAGGTGGGAGAGTTGCAAAAATAAAGAAATATGGGCTGATAGTTATTTTGTTTCCTAATTCATATGAAAAATATTAGAAAAGTATGAAAATTAATCCTCAGCATTTACTTTAAAAACTTTGTTATTGGGGCCGGCCCAGTGGCACAGTGGTTAAGTGTGCAAGTTCTGCTTCGGCGTCCCGGGGTTCACTAGTTTGGATCCCGGGTGAAGACATGGCACCACTTGGCAAGCCATGCTGTGGTAGGTGTCCCACATATAAAGTAGAGGAAGATGGGCACGTATGTTAGCTCAGGGCCAGTCTTCCTCAGCAAAAAAAAGAGGAGGATTGGCAGCAGTTAGCTCAGGACTAATCTTCCTCAAAAAAAACCCAACTCTGTTATTGAAAATAAAATTATATGAAATAAGGACTTAACGATTGCCGTGGTTATAAGGGAGTAATCTGGAGTGACTTTACAAAAGATGAACTCTGAGTCACAGAAGTGTCTTTTCTCACATAAATAAGGAGATCTGCAGGTGACGATTAGATTTGGTATGTGCATGCAAATAAGCCTGGGCTAGTGAAGGAGTATCCACGTGACTGGGGCTACACTGATCCATATTAAACTCACTGCATTCTATAGGGAAGCTACTACAGCTGTATATGCTGTAATTTTTGCTCTTTCACCATAAAAAGGCTCCCTACACTGCATTTCTCCTTCCATAGGAAAGATTCTATGGTCGGGGTGAACTGGCAAAATATGTGTGAATTCAGATTAACCAGGTAACAAGGGTTAGAATGCTCTTTCTTTACCAGAAGAGTACTAAATAATTTCCACAGTTAAAACCTGGAGGACATGGGATGGCAGGATGGAAAATCCAAATCTAGATAAGGAAAAAAGTAAAACCTTGACAATAGGTGCAACAGAATGTTGTAAGGCAGGAGCTGACAAACTTCTTCTGTCAAAGGCCGGATATTAACTATCTTAGGTGTTGTGGCATATGGTCTCTGTCCCAACGACTTGGCTATGTGATTGTAGAGGGAAAGCAGCCAGACAATATGTGATGAATGATCATGGCTGTGTTCCAATAATACATTATTTTTGGATGCTGAAATTTAAAGTTTATATAATTTTCACGTCACAAAACATTAATCATCTGACCTTTTTCAACCATTTAAAAATGTTAAAACAGGCAGTGGGCCCAGTTTAACCCATGGGCCGTAGTTTGCTGACCTCTGATGAAGAGCACTGAAGATTTTACGTGTTTAGATAATTAATGATAGACCAAAGGAGAAATCAGCAATAAACAGAGTACTGAAGATTTGCAGTACTGGAGATTGTAGAGTACTGAAGATTTTACGTGTTTAGATAATTAATGATAGATCAAAGGAGAAATCAGCAATGAAAGACAATGCAGTTTCATTACTTTGCAGGATGGTTATTTTATAAAGTTTATTTTGAACTAATAAGAAACGGAGAACATAAAGCAAATGTAACAGAACAATATTTTTAAGTATTCATTTGTACCATTTTCTTATATATTTTGTTTTCCCCCATTCAGACTAGCTGTAGGCATGCATTGCCTCCATACAGGATTGTCACAGCTAGTAATACAAAAACAAAAGTTAAAAATTTCAGACATAAGAAAAAGATTAAAATCAGAGCAGTTTCCACCCCCTCACAACTGTCTGTGCGGAAAGAGGAAGAATTGATGGGAAATCAAAAGAATTTGATGCTTTCCCTTGCATCTCTGAAAAGGACGAGGAGGGAGGGTCAGCAGCAATCCATGTGAACTGATGACAGAATTTAGAGGGCTCAGGGACTGTAGGAGAAATAGATGGTTATAGCAGCACTTTCCAAACCTTGCCTACCGCATGCCCTGGAAGTCATATGCAATCCCAGGATGGAGAGAGACACTAAATTGTATGATGTGATACTGAATCGAGTGAGAGAAGGTTTACCAAGCCCATAGAATATAGCCTTGAAATCCAATTAGAGAAACAAGGGTTGCATTTATCTTTCACATATAAGTTTGTGACAAAAGAAACATACCCACTTTACTTACATGGTTCAAATATCAGCTACCTGAGTGTTCCCAGCCCTCAAAGCTGTTGGGGTAACCATATCTCCATCACATGTCCAGCAGGAAACCTAGTCTCACTTGCCGACATCTTCTGGAATCCTTGCAGCTAATGTTTTCCTATTATTTCCACTTCTGCTGAATTCTTGATTTCTTTCAAGTCTAGCCTCTTTGGCTGTTCTTTTTCTCCATCCCACCTCATTCCCAAGGCAGAACACAACCTCTTTCCCTTATTTTCTCAAAATACCATGGACACAAGGCACCTCTGTATAGTAGCTTTTCACTGATAATTCGGCATTAACAGTGGAAGATAGGGGAAAAGAAAAAGGAATTTATGCTGCAGCAAATATCTTAAAACTGAATATTCAACACTCTGTTCTTTAAGATCTTTGGCCATAGCCTGGAACTTGTCACTGGCTGCCTCTTGCCCAACTCCCTGTCATCTTGGTGGATGCTTTCTTCACATTCTCCTCCTCATTCGTTCTCATTCACTCCTCCCTTTCCAGCCTCTTCCTCTTGGGTTACCCATGGAATCTCCAAATTCTTCATTAATTCTTCACTAACAGAACAATTTTGTTCCCTGGGTCTCACTTCTAGCCTATCCCAGCCAGACCCACTATAAAAATAAACAATGTTCTTTCTCTGCTACACTAATTAGTATGACTCATTTCCTCAGCGTGGAGCTCTAAGAAAGTTCCATCTTGTTTGAGTGCTAAAATCAATTGCATAAGACTCTTAACTATCCTGTTTAGCAGATATTGTAAGAAGAAACATCTCTGTTTCCCTGACATCCCCTCCCAGGCTATTCAAGAATGGAGTAGGGGATAGCGAGCTTAGTTCCTAGGGGCCAGTCTTTAGTCCAAACCCACGGTGGAGAGAGGAATGGAGACTATGTCTAGTTTTCTATATAGGTCCCATTTTTTTTGTTGTGCTTTGTTACGCTGTCCTCATTTTGTCACTTTTGAAAACATTCCAACGTGATCTGGGGCCATCATTATCCTCTGAAGCAATGATTCCACTTCTGGGCTCTCAGGAGCGTCTCATGGAGTGGGTGTGTGTGTGTGTGTTTCATGGGGTTGGGGAGTTACAGGGCACTGGGAAGATGTGGAGACAAGGATTCTCCTCATAATGTTATGCTCCAGGTTTTGGCTGCCCTCAGCCACCACTGGCTCAGGCTTGCACTCTTTGCCTCTGATTAGCATAAACCCCTACACAGGCTGTAATCACATTCTAAGGTTGGGCAACCCCACTGTGTCCACGTACAGCCAGTGAAACTCTGCAGCAGGGGGATAAGAGCGTGTTTCTGGAATCAGACTACTTCAAGTCAAATCCCAGCATATGTGATCTTGAGCAAGTTGCTTGCCCTCTTTATGTTTCAGTTCCTTCATTGGCAAAATAGGGATAAAAATAATAATGCAGATCTCAAAGGGCTGTTATAAGGATTAAATGAATTAATGCATGGAAAGTGTTCAGATAGTACCTGGCTCACAGTAAGTGATATATAAATGTTCCCACTTATTAAGCTTACAAAGAAGGCTCTGTGCCAATACTGACTTGGACCTCCAAGTTTTCGGGATCCATTCCCACACTCATATTTTAGCATAGATTTCAAAGCCTTCGCACCATGCCAGATTCCCTGGGTCGTGATGGCTGTAGGAACTACATGACTACCTCTGGATACTGACACTGAAGCTAGATCACCATGTGAAAGAAATTGAATTTTATCTTATTGATTATGGAGGGCCACCAAGCCTTTTTAAGTAGAGAAGTGATGTGGTCATCTTTGTTTTTATAAAGATAACTATTTTTTTTTTTTTACCAGGTAGGAGATGGTCTGCAGGGGAAAGACACTGGGAGTAGAGTGATCCACTAGGAGGTACCAATAGATTATGCTAAGGTAGTGAAGACATAAATTAAGGTGACAGTGGCAATGAGGTTGTGGCAATGGGGCTGATAAAGAGAGTTAGGCATTTAGAAGGTAGAATCAATATGACTTATTGACTAAGGAAATGAAAGATGAGAGAGAGAAATGATCTCTGACATGCTAAGATTTTGAACTGGACAAGTGAATAAATAGTGGTTTTGGTAACTCATTATGTTCTCTCCAAGGCAAGCTTTTTCCTCCAGGAGGAGGGAAGAGGAAGAGAAGAGGCTATAATGAGTTTAGTTTGAGGCTAGTAGGCTGTTGAACAAATATTTCTGGAGCTACAGAGAAAAGTGAAAGCTAGAGTTAAATATTTGCAAGTTGGTCCACACTAACATTCAATGAACCGGCAGAGGACGAATCCTCCATAAAGGAAAGATGGAAAACTCGGAGGACACCTGGAGAGCTAAGAGGAAGGGGTTTTTTTCATTTTTTTTTTAAAAAAGATTTTATTTTTTCCTTTTTCTCCCCAAAGCCCCCCTGTACATAGTTGTATATTCTTTGTTGTGGGTCCTTCTACTTGTGGCATGTGGGACGCTGCCTCAGTGTGGCTTGATGAGCAGTGCCATGTCCGCGCCCAGGATTCGAACCAACGAAACACGGGGCTGCCTGCAGCAGAGCGCGCGAATTTAACCACTCAGCCACGGGGCCAGCCCCTAAGAGGAAGGGGTTTTATGAAAGCCTGTGGAAGAGTAAGTTTTGAGGAAGAAGGAGCAGTCTGAGAAATCACTAAGAAACTGCTATGGGGAGACTTGCAACCTCATTGTGAGCAGTTGCAGTGAAGTGAAGTGGTCAGAAGTTCCTGGCTTTGGTTGAGGGGTTCATAGGAAGTGAGCCCATGGAGTCAGTGAGAGTAGATTGCCCTTTATACAAAGCTTGGTTGAAAGGGAAAGAGAGAAATCGGAGGATAGCTAGAGGCAGGAATAAAGGAGGTTTTCATTTTCTCAGGTTTAAAAGAATTGAATTTGTTTATAGGATGAAAGGGAGACAAGATTATGGAAGGAGAGGGTGACATTAAAAGTGAGAAAGGGCTCTGTCCTGGTGGTATAGTGGTTAAGTTTGTGCCCTCCACTTTGGTGGCCAGGGGTTCATAGGTTCAGATCCTATGTGCAGACCTACACACTGCCCATCAAGCCATGCTGTGCGGGTGTCCCACATACAAAATAGAAGAAGACTGGCACAGATGTTAGCTCAGGGCTAATCTTCCTCAAGCAAAAAGAGGAAGATTGGCAACCGATGTTAGCTCTGGGCCAATCTTCTCCCTCCTCCAAAAAAAGGTGAGAAAGAGGACAGTAATTAAAGAAACATGACTCTAGAGAAGAAAGGAGGGGATGGGATTCAGAGCACTGGTGGAAGGAATAGGCTAAAACAAGAGGAGTCAATCCTCGCAGAAGCAACCTTAAGCAATGGGGAGCTGGAGCTGGTAAGTAGACACCCCAGGTCTCTTACCACATGAGGAGAAGATTCTGGTGTGAGTCTCTCAGAGGGTCTGGCAGGTTTGAGCTCCCATTGCCTGGGGCTGTAACCCACTCACTGGGCTCCTTTACTGGCTTTCCTCCCTGTTCTCTCTCTTACTTGCTCGCTTAGGCTTCCTGGCATCACATCCCGAACAGACTACTGGCATCCAAATCTCTGTCTCAGGCTCTGCTCTTGGGGAACCCAACTTAAATAGATTTTGAGTAACGACATTATCCCAGGCTTTCTGATTCCTGTTCTTGGGCTTTTTCAGCCAAATCACACTTTACCACTTTTATCAGCCTTTTGCCAAACTGGGTACATGCCATTGTCAAAACACTCGTCATGCTTTTTGCTTCTGTGTGTTTGTCCATCTCCGTGGTACTATATCCTCAGGTGAGCAGTCTAGGATAAGGGTCTTCTGAAGAGAGATGTGCAAAAGCAGCAGAAGCTAACTGCTAACTTGTACTGTTGTCCTTCACTTCCATTGTTTCTGAATGTGATCCTTCATTTTCTAAGATTCGATAAATAGTTAGATTATGTCTATGTCTACATTTTCATCTACATATAGGTCTATATCAAAATCTCTCTCTCTCTCCTCTCTCTCTCTCTATATATATGTGTATATCTACATTTAAAAAATAGATATAGTCCAGGGTGGGATAGGACTTTGAGAGATGAATAGGAGCAAGAAGGTAGTAACGTGTCAGAGTTCTTGGTTGGTTTCTGACTGGCTAACTTAGGTAAAAGTGAATTTATTGGAATTTACTGGAGAATGTGGGACTAAGAGAATCAAAAGTCATCTGGGACATCAGGCTTCAGAATGGACAGGAATTAAGGGAGCTATGGAGACCAGCGCATCTGTGGCATAGCCTGCACCATCTGTCCAGTACGCTGCTGCCTCTGCTCTTTCTAGGGTGAATGACCTTCCTTGCATCTCCCCTTACAGGTGCAAATTCTCCGGAGAAAGCACCAACTTCCTCAGCCCATTGTCCACTGGGGTCCCTGGTGGAGTGAGGAAACATCTAGCCCCCTTGGCTCCAGTGGAGGTGCAGAATTATTTTCCCCAAAAGTTTTGGAGAAGCCCCCGCCTTCTCCAAATAGAGATGCCATAAAAGGAGATGCCATAAGAGGAGGAGTAGACGCTGGGAGGCCAAAGAATAACAAATGTCAACTGCAAATCTCATCAGGTAGCCAGACAGTGGTGTTGGCTGGGGCTGCCTATTGACTGCAGATGACACAGGACTGGTCATCGATAAGTGAATAACCATAAGGGCCTTACAATCTAGAATGTGCAAGAATCCTTGGCTGTAATATGGATAATGTAATATTTAAAGAAAAAAGTGAGAAATATGGGAGTAAATCGAAATAGACTTTAGCAGTGGAGTAAAAAGATGCTAAATGAAATCGCCTCAGATTAGGAAAATAATTATTGGCATTTTGCTCTGTTCTGACCTGCAGGTCAGAGTTGGCTATCACAGATGCTCTGAGAAAAGCTTTCTGCAGGCTGAATGAACAACATGGGCAAAGGCAGAGAAGCAGAAAGCACAACCTGTGTTTGGGAAATGGCATATATCCAGTTTGGCTGGGGTGGAGAGAACATGAGATTGTTTAGATTTTTTTGTGGGCTTTTATTCTTTTGAAAGCCGAACAATTCGTTTTAAGACATTAACCTGATTTGCAAACCGGTTTTTAATTCTCACTTAGTTTACATGTTCTCACTCAGTCTGACTCTGAATCTCACCAGTTGAAGTTCATAGCTCACATTTTGGTCTCTTGTTCTCTTTTATCCTTTACTAGTCACTGAAAACAATTTAAAGGCAACTGACGTATTTGTACGCCAATGTTCATAGCAGTGTTACTCACAATAGCTAAAAGTTGGAAACAACCCAAATGTCCATCAGTGGATGAATAGATAAACAAAATGTAGTATATACATACAATAGAATATTATTCATCCTTCAAAAGGAAGGAAATTCTTGTACATGGTACAACATGGATGAACCTTGAAGACATTGTTCTAAGTAAAATAAGCCAGACGCAAAAGGACAAATACTGAATGATGCCTCTTATGTGAGTTACCTAGAGTAGTCAAGTTCATAAAGACTGAGAGTAGAATGTGGCTGCCAACGTCTAGGGGAGGGGAGAATGGGAGTTATTGTTTAATGGGGACAGAGTTTCAGTTTGGGAAGATGAAGAAATCCCAGAGGTCGATGGTGGTGATGGCTGCACAATGATGTCATTGTGCTTAATGCCACTGAACTATACACCTAAAAATGGTTAAAGTGGTACATTTTGTACTGTGTATATTTTATCACAATTATTTTAAAAGGAAACGAATAGTTTTTCTCAACTGTGTCACCAAAAAGTTATGGCAATAGACACTATTTGGGTGTCTGGTCTCTGCTCTCCTCCACGAAATGAATGAATAATTCCTGTGATTGTATCCACAGATGTAGTCGAAATGGTGGGGCACCATCTCCAGATCTCCCGCTCAAGTGAGAGTTTGCTGCCCCATTGCTTGGTGGGCTATGTTTAGTCGGCCCTTTTAGGGATCCCCTCAGCTGTGGAGAGCTGCCTCCCACCAAGTTCTTTCTCTTTCTTGGGCAACCCACATATCATGACCAATCAAGCTGGGAGTAAGGCCCTGCCATTTTGGCCCAAAGCAGGATACCTCTGATGGGCCATTTTAGCTCAGAACTCCACATAAGGGTTTCCCTTTTCCCAATCCTGCTTCCTTCCAACTCCACAGGGGTTGATCACACGCTGCCCCCTCATAACTTCCTTGCACAAAACCCTGTCTCACAGTCAGCTTCCTGGAGAACATAACTTGAAGGGACAGACTTAGTTCCTTTAAAAAGAGCAAGTGAGAAAAAAAAAATATGTGTTACCTACTGAGGAACAAGGATAAGGATGACAGCAGATTTCTTGTTGGAAACAACGCAAGCAAGAAGACAGTGGAGGGCTGGCCCCGTGGCTGAGTGGTTAAGTTCATACACTCCGCTTCAGTGGCCCAGGGTTTCACTGGTTCGGATCTTGGGCGCCGACATGGCACCGCTCGTCAGGCCATGTTGAGGCAGCAGCCCACGTGCCACAATAGAAGGACCCACAACTAAAATGTGCAACTATATACTGGGGAGCTTTGGGGAGAAGAAACAAAAGGAAAAGACAGTGAAGTAACCAGAATGCTATATGGCAGCAAAACTCCTTTCAGAAACTAAGGCAAAAATATTTTCAGATACACAAAAACTGAAAAAATCAATCACCAGCATGTTCACACTACAGAAAAAAGTCAGTTTGAAAAAATTGATTGAACTATATGCTAATGATTTGTGCACTTTTCTATGTGTATTTTTTTGCTTTCATGAACAGTTTATGCTAAAAAAAAAAAAAAGGCAGGAGGAGTGGTTTGCGTTGACCATATTATGAGTGTGGGTAGCTTTCTTCTCTTCACAATCTGACCCCTTGGCCCCTGGCTGCCTTAGTAACTCCCTAATGCTTTCACACAGGTGGTCTTTTTTATTTTGTCTAACTTTTCAAGTTTTTCTTGGTAGCAATTTTGTTCTGCTACAAAATCTTCCCTTATAGATTAAAGCAGAAGTTTCTGTTACTTTTTGTTATTGGAATGTAAAATTCTTGTTCTGCTAAAAGTGGGAATGAATTTGGAAACTTTAGAAAATGATTTTAGGAGCAGAGTATTGTCTCCACCCATATTCACTGCTTCCCTATCTCATAAATAATTCCAGATTATTAAAAATCGCTTTCTGGGACCAGCCTTGTGGCACAGCCATTAAGTTCGCACATTCCACTTTCATGGCCCAGGGTTTGCAGGTTTGGATACCGGGTGAAGACCTATGCACTGCTTATCAAGCCATGCTGTGGCAGGTGTCCCACATATAAAGTAGAGGAAGTTGGGCACCGATGTTAGCTCAGGGCTAATCTTCCTAAAAAAACAAAAAAAAAATTCGCGTGTAAAAAAAATAAAAATCACTTTCTTCCTTCCCCATCTAAATTAATAATATCTTTATAGAACTGTTCATTACTTGTGTATACATATCGTTGCCTCACTTTCTACAGATTAAACAGTCCTCACCTTGTTTCAAGATGGAAGGAAACTAAAATTTATTACATGTCTTCTGTGTATTAGGACCTATAGGAAGCACTTCATGTAAGTTACCCATCAAGTTATCAAGTTTGATCTTTGTATTATATGCGATTACAGATAGGGAATTTTGTTGTTCCATGAATAATAAATATTCCTAAGCTCCTATTGTATGGTCTGTATGTGCTGGGTACTATGGACGTAGAAATAAGAAAACAAGTCCCTGATCTCCCTGTAGTGAGGAGACACACTCCAGTATACACTACAACGATGTGTGACGTAAGAGAAGGGACGTGTAGGAGAACATCAAGTCTAGATGGATGGGTTAGCGGAGGGGCTGGTGGCCGGGGAAGTCTTATTTCACTCAAGGGGGTACATAGAAATTGTTGAAACAGGCGAATAAAGGAGAAGATGACTGGAATATACATATGCATAGATATGTATATACTCACAATAATAACACAAGGGCACATATAATGTGGTTGATTCATCGGTGAAAGTAGTCGTGGGAGATGAGATACTAGGCTTGCCAGGCTTATTTATTGAACCAGACAATTTTCTATTAAACTGGATGGATCCCCCTTTCTTTATTCTTTGAATTCCCTGATTGGGTAGTAGGAGAATGGTACATACTGGGAGTCTTCCTTGCTTACAAAATGTCTCCCAGTAGTCACGTTTGGCAAAAATATCTATCCCGGAATCCATCATCTGTGGGAAAGAGTAGCCCAGATGTGTGGGTGCCATATGTCCAGGTGTGCATTGAAACATAGGTGACTGGGCTAATTAGATTCTCTACTAGGGATGTGGAATTTGTACGGAAAGACACAGGGTCTAAATTTCCACTGAAACTAAAACATTCTAAGGGCTGCACATGACAGAATAAATCCAGGAACGCCTGCTGAGGTTTTTGGAGCTGACCTTATTCTGCTTTCCCTTGGCTTGTTTGTGGCAATCTGTTATTGATTTTGTCACTTACCTCAGTATCCCTCCAATAAATCCAATTATCTTTTTTTTTTGCTCAAGATGGCAGGATGAAGTTTATTTCTTTAGCTTGCAAGCCAAAACAAAACAAAAACCAGAGTAAGTGGATTATTCTGAGATTGGGCCTTAATGTTTCATAACTTTTGATTGCTGGAGGTAGGGACAAAAGGTCTATTTTAAAAGTTCTAGATTTTTCCCTCAATATTTCTAAGAGGGAAGCAGGAAAAAACATGTCAATCTTAGAGAACTCACTTTGGTCATGTACTCATGACCTCATTTATTCTTGGTCAAGTATATGTGAGTCAGGCACCTACACTTTATTTTTGAAATAGTCCTAGTTATTGGTAAAGTCATCCAAATGTAAATATAAAAATTTTAAATGTACATTTTAAAAGGTTAATATGCTATCTTCTGGTCTCAAACACACATGCAGAAAAGTAAGTTCACTGTATTGAACCATATGTGGGCTAACCGAAAAATGAATCAGAATGTACTTATAGTTGTGCACAATGAACTTTTCTTTTTTCTCAGCATATGTAGTTATTTTGAAGCGAAAGCAAGTAACTACATCTCAGGGCATTATAGTTAGGCTGTCTTATTTTTTCTAAGAAATAAAAAATAATAGAAGCTGGATGAAAAATAAGGACAAATTATAAATTCAAATGTGCAAATACATTTTTGTCAATTGTATACTTTCAAATTTTCTGCTAGGGTCCAGAAATTTTGTCAGAAAAGCTAACAACTCTGGGGAATCTACATTTAGATGTGGTCATAAAAGTATGATCAATCATGTGTTTTTCAATTAGTTGGATGATGTTTTAAGAGGCGATAATATTTTAAGAATCTAAAAACTGGAGAAACAAGCACACATAGAAATTGGATTTAGGTATCTGAATGAAAACGATTTGTAGCAAATTTATCAAAGAAAGCAGAGAAGTCATAATGAGGAGTAGAATGAAAGCAGACATCTCACGTTACTGTCCATCTTCCTTATGTCTAAAGGCATATTTTAAAGTGTGGTTTTACTTAACATGAGCTCTTGTTTTCTTTTTTCCCCACATATTTGTACACAATATAGCTGAATTTCTTTTTCAAGTTTTAAGTGTAAAAATCTGTTTTCTATTAGAATTTAACATTTATTTGGTTGCAATTGTTTTTTTTGATAACGTGATCCTATGGGGAGATTCTTCTTTAATAAGAAAGATGTCATTGTTCAGAAGCATAAAATACATGCAGTTCTGAAGTCCTTGCATGAACATGGAAAGAAAAACAAACATTCCTTGGCCAGACCTCTTTTTATTCTTTGCAGGGGAGAAAAATCGAATAAGAAAACATCTTTTGCTCTTTGCCCTGTTAGGCAACTAATTTAGACTTGATTAGACACCAGAGGAAAAAAATTCCAGATAGGCAAGAAATCTCTGAAAACAGCAGTAGTACGCATTTCATTTTATCTTAACTGGTATGCAGGAGAGGATACAGGTTTTGTGGGACCTGAAGCCATACACTTTGGAGGACCCATCAAATATCCATCAAGATTACTTTTTATATGCTTCACATAGCAGGCCAAGAGGGCAAGCCGTCCAGATTTGAGCAAAAGAACAGAAGCCTCTGGTAGGGAGGCCTCCAGTAAACAACAGAGCATTTGGAAAATTCCTTCCCTGGCATTGGTTTTCCTGTTTGGGATCCTGTATGTAACAGTCAGGGTTCAAACAGAGAACCAGGGCCTCTTGGATATGTAGGGGATGACCTTATGCAATTGTGGGAGCTGGTTTAGAAGTCTTTGAAAGGCTATTTTCTTCTCATACGATGCTGGAGCTCAAAGTATGCAGGGCAGGTAAGTGAGAAGGGTAATTGGCTGGATGGGAAGCAGGAGCTGGAGTCCACGAGGACAGACTGTAGCCTGTGTCAGTTCTGACCTTGGTGGTGTGGGTGTCCTATGGGAGGGCAACCCTTTGGCATGTGCTGGAGAAAGATCCAGGAGAAGGCGGGGTAGTTGCAGGCCTGGCCAAAACGTTATGCCAACGAGATGAGCCAACAGATAGGCAATAGCATGCGAGAACTACAAAGGCGGCTGCTGCTTCATTTCTGCCCTTCCAGTCTCCCACAAGAGTTTCAATTGTGGCCGACCCTAAGGGGAATCAAAGGAAAGGGCATTCTGGGAAAAGTAGTTTAGCCTAGCAAGTTGACACATCACAAATCCCCCCGCTTCTTCTTGGTTCCTTTTCCTTGTCTTCCTCTTTATCGATCTTCACCCTTATTTTTCAAGATCATATTGTCAGACTCTGTCTCAGAAAGGCTACATGGAGGTAGTTTTTTTTAGTTCTTGCATGTCTGAAATGTCTTTATTCGATCTTCACTTTGATCGCTAACTTAGCTGTGCAGCGTCCTGACTTGGCAAATATAAATTCCCTCAGAATTTTTAAGGCATCCTTTCTGTGGAGAAGCGTGCTGCCATTCTGTCTCGGTACTTTTCATGTGATTTCATTTTTTCTGAAAGCTTTTTGCAACTTTTCTCTATTACTGTTGTTCAACATTTCATCATGATATGCCCAAGGGGTGGGTGTTTTTGTCTTATTTTTTTAATTCATTGTGCTGGGCACTAAATAGGGTCTTTCAGCTTCGTCTCCTTTTTTTTAAATAACAGCCTTTTATTATTTCTTACTTCTCTGATAATACTAAATATAGTTTAGGGGGAGTTTTCTTCTGCAAACACCTCCCATCTTTAAAAAAAAAAAAAACCTTTTCTTTACCCTACTTCCTCTTATAGTAATTGTACCTCTGTTGCTTAGCCCCCTTTTTAAACTCTCTAATTTCTCCCCTCCCACATTCTCTTAAACTCACTCTGACTGGGCTTTCACCCCACCGTACCACTGAAACTGACCGTGTCACAGTTTCCAGTGACCTCCATGTTGCTTAACTCAAGGATCAGTTCTCAGTCCTTACGTTACTTTATCTGCTAGACACGTAAATTACTTCTTTCTCCTTGAAACATCTCCTCACCTGGTTTCTAGCACATCACTCACACTTGGTTTTCCTCCTACCTCATTGATCACTCTTTTCTACTTTTCTTCGCTCTTCGTTCCTCATCTCCCCAACCTCCTAATATTGGATTACCCCAGGGCTCAATTTTTCTACCTCTTCCCTTCTGACTCTATACTCATTTCCGTGGTGTCCTCCTCCATCTTATGACTTTAACTATCGTTCTTTTGGTATTGACATTAAAATATATATTTCCTGTGAACTGAAAACTCCTAAATCCAACTACCTTCTTGACATTTTTCTTTCCATGTTTAACAGTCATCTCAAACTCACCATTTTCAAAATAGAGTTCTTGATTCCTCCTCACTGCTCCAAATTTTTATCCCTTCATCCTTCCCCACCTCACCTTAATGGCATGTCCATCCTTCTAGTTGCTAAGACCAAAAATTTTGAAGTCATCTTTGACTCCTTTTTTTTTCTTTCACAACTCACATTCAATCTGTCAGGAGAGCATTCTCCTACTTTCAAATTGTATCCAGAATCGGACCGTGCCTCTTCACCTCTATTGTTACCAGCCTGTCTGAGCTGCCATCATTTCTTGCCGTATTTCTCTGGTCTCTTACTGGGCTCTTTACTTCCAACCTTATGCTGCCCAAAATATAAGTCTTTTCTTTTAAATTTAGGTCACGTCATACTACTCCTTGCTTCAAAAACACTTCAGTGGCTTGTCCTATCACTCAAAGTAAAAGTCAAATTCCTTTCAACAGACTGGTAGGCTCTCTATAATCTGGATGCCCATCATCTCTCTAAACACATGGATTGCTTGCTTCTAGCTATTCCTCAGACATTCAGGCACACTTCTGCCTCACAGCCTTTGTACTAGCTAGTGTCTCTGCCTGGACTGCTTTCTTCCTCCCCCTGTCCCCAGATATCCCCATGATTTACTTTCTTTTCTCTTTCAAATCTTTGCTCGTGTCATCTCAATAGAGCCTTCCATGACCCACTCTTTAAATTTGCATCTCCATTCCCCACCCACTCCCTAGTCCTCTCCCTTGACTTATTTTTTCTTCACGATTTGTGACAGACATCACTTTCTAACATATTATATAATCTGTTTATTTATTTTCGTTAATGTTTACTTCCCCATCTCTGCTAGAATGTCAACTTTATGAGGGCAGAGAATTTTGTCTGTTTTGTTTATTGTGATTTCTGCAGCATTTAGAATAGTGCTTGGCACGTAGTAGACACTCAATATTCTCTGTTCCCCAGATTTCTTTCATTTTTCCTTTGTTTTTCTCTCTGTTCTTTATATTGGAGAAGTTCTTCAAATGTCTGGTGATCTTTGGTTGTCTCTATGCGAGGCACCAAAAAAGCTAACTGAAAGCTAGCCTTAGGTTCATAGATGGAGTTTGTGGACTGGTAAGCTTCAATACATGATTAAGTGGTAAGCTGGCATATCTGTAGAGGGACCACTATATTTTAGTATCATTAAATTTTTTTCTATGAGACCATTCCATTCCTCCCAAGAAGAATCCTTATCTCCTGCCAGGAAATATAAGCCTGCCTGACAGCAATCTGGTTTGAAAGAGCTGGCTGGCCCCATTCTTTCTATGCATATTTTCACTTAATTTCTCTGTTTATGGCTCCTACCTTCCAATATTCCTGATGTCCCCAAATGAAAATACTTTCCAGATCAAATTCTCTTAGGAATAAAAGATAGGCAAGGGGCAGGTGGTGTATGAGTAAAGAGGGTAGAAGTTACACAGGATGGGGAAGGAGCTATATGGCCCAACTACACTTTATGTATTGTTTCACCAATCCCCCTATTTTTAGCCTTGACAATCACCCATGAATTTGGTGGTTCCTCTGAAACCTCTTCCGATACATTATTGTAATCGCTTATCTCCTCATGCATCATTCCTATTGCTTTGACATTGTAGGTTAATGCCTTTTTATTTCTTTGTTGCCATTTTAAAGGGATTTGGGGAGGGAGCACAAATAAAAATATGTGGTCAATCTACCCATATTCAACCAGATTTTGGTTAAAATTTTCTCTTTAGCTAGGGGCAGAACCATAGTTATCTCCGGGAGAAAACTTTTCTTTTTCTTGGTGTGTGACACTTTAATGAGCTTTTATTATATAAAAGCACAGCCCAGATTATATTCTGAAATGGAAACTTTGTGGAAATAAAAAGCAAATTTTCTCTGCATTGTCCTGTAAATGAGTATCTTTATTGTGGGCGTGGCTACATCACTAGTACTTATTACTTTATTGGCTGAGGAGATAGAATTTTTTTATTCCTTCTCAAGAAGCAAGAGAGGTGTTAAGGATAGGACAAAGGACACTTCTGCGCATGGGAAGTTATGTAGCCCCTTCAACATGGCAATAGTCTGGGTCCATGGATAAGGGGAGAGAAGGCCCAAGGGGGACCACTATGGAGAAGAGAATAGTCACAGTTAATATCCCTGTTTACGTTTTCCTTTTTTCTGCATTATAATTTGCTTCTATTATCCCCAAGATTTCAGAACAGTTTTGGAAAGATCACAGCCTATTAAAAGCTTGCATTGGGGTTTCAGGAAGGGCCTTGTGTCCAAGTCTAGGCTAGGTTAGGGAAGGAGAAAGTGGCCTTTTCCCACAACCATCACAGTTATTTTGAAATCTACCTGATGGCAACAGCAGGATTTCAAGAGACCAGCATGGTCCCAGAACTCCAGGAGTTGGCCTGGAACAGAGCAAAGCAACTAGATTTTTTAGATAGTAATACGAGTTTTCCACCTTGATAACTATAGCAGCTTTGTCGTTGTCTGCTAGAGCACGAGAGGAGATCTGAAGGGCATTCCTAATTCCATAGGACTCTGTATCCAAGTCCAGCTTCAACCTAGTTGACTCTCCTGTTACATATACTTATCTATGTTGCCTAGTTACCCATAAACTTTCCTAACTTTGTTATAAAACTTTAATCCTCTTTCATATTATGTTCTAGAGAAGTTTCTTGTAGATAATAGCAAATAAACAAGAAAGAAGAACTCAAAGGTGGGAGTGGCTCTTAGGGACCATTTGATCCAATAGCCTTTTTTATAGATGAGAAAATTGAGTTTCAGAGAGGTGAAATGACTTGCTCAAAAGCGTATAACAAGACACGGCAGAGCTTGGAAATCAATGCAGTTTCCCAATCTTAAAATGTCTCCACTCACTTGACTATACCATTCATATTGACCTGACATGGATTAATTAATTCAGGAGCTATTCATTTAGCATCTATTAATTTAAAGTTCCACTACTTACATGGACAATAGGAATAGTTAGGGTGATTCACTAGTAAAATTGCTTTAGTTTTACTCATTTTAAAATGCTTTTCTAGGGCTAGCCCTGGCGCCCTAGTGGTTAAGTTTGGCGTGTTTCACTTCAGTGGCTCAAGTTTGGTTCCTAGGTGCAGACTTACACCACTCATCTGTCAGTAGCCATGCTGTGGTAGCAGTTCACATACAAAAAGAGGAAGATAGGCAGTGGGTGGTAGCTCAGGGTGAATCTTCCTCAGCAAAAAAAAAAAAAAAAAAAAAAAAATTTGATTTTCTATAGTAATTTCTCAGACTTACGCCTCATAAGAGTGAATTTATATCCAAACCAATATTTTGGGGAGGAGTTTTATTACCTCCACCTGAGGAGGCTCTGTCAGTTGCCTGGAATGAGGACTATTCTCAATGACCACTTTTCCTGCTACTTATAAGATCGTTCTATTCTAAATATTTTGATAAAAGTCACAATTTAAGTTTAAAATGTGAGCATTGTATTCAGAGCACAGGATTTTATAAGTCCTGTAAAGGGTGTATCCCCCTGAACTGAGTCAAGGTTGGAGAATGTAACCGTCAGAAGTATACGCTGGTAGAATACCCTAAAGGACGTAAATCAGTTGTCTGAGTCTCGTTCATGATGGCGCTGAGAACAGACGTGTTCACTGCTGCAGGCTTGAGCCGACTGGAGAGAAGAAGGCCTGGAATTAAACCTTCCCCCCGGGA
Source organism: Equus przewalskii (assembly GCF_037783145.1). Taxonomy (NCBI): domain Eukaryota; kingdom Metazoa; phylum Chordata; class Mammalia; order Perissodactyla; family Equidae; genus Equus; species Equus przewalskii. Next base: position 19,871,554 of record NC_091858.1, on the reverse strand, counting down.
CTGGGTCAGGTATCAGGTGATGGGCAGGTATCCAATCCAGCAGACACAATACAGAGTCAGAGGGTTTGGATGACAGTTGTGCTATAACTGATCTATTAATTGAGAGTTCTCTGAATAAGGTCTTGCAAAGGAGAAGGAAAGAATTTGTCAGTGCTTAGCTAATGCTGTCCAGGAGCCAGAGCGAACTGATCTTGATGCAACTGTACTGTTGTCTGTGGAAATATTCTTGGACCAGAAAAGAAAAGTCTATCTAATTACTTTACTTTAAAAAAAAAAAAAGAAAGCATCTAAGACAATCCAGTGTCCTTTATTCGTGTTCCTTGTTCACCAAAATTCCTTTGGCTTGGGGGCGAGCCTGGTGGTGCAGCAGTCAAGTTCCCACGTTCTGCTTCAGCAGCCTAGGGGTTTGCTGGTTCCGATCCCGGATGTGGACATGGCACTGCTTATCAAGCCATCCTGTGGTAGGCATCCCACATGTAAAGTAGAGGAAGATGGGCATGGATGTTACTCAGGGCCAGTCTTCCTCAGCAAAAAGAGGAGGATTGGCAGCAGATGTTAGCTCAGGGCTAATCTTCCTCAAAAAAAAAAACGATTCCTTTGGCTTGATTTGCTCTGGGGTGATTTTCTCCACCCTGAGGAAATCCTCTATGCAAATACCTACATGGGTTATCTTACCAGGCGATTCTCTTTTTCTAAATTAATATATTCACCTTTCTGTTTTATGTATCCCTTGAGAAATTGAGTGTGAGTCAGTTCTCCAGAAACTAATCGCTCAGGGTAAGCGCATAAAATCCAACTTCTAGGCAAGCTAATGTATGACATAAGCCCTAATGAGCCCACTATTCTTTCAGTGAAGCTCCTTTAGGAAGCTGTATCTTAAAGCATGCCTCCCAACCCTTCTCTTTCTGGTCCATCTCCTCAAACCCTGGATCCAACCTGCTCCTCATATCATTCTTTTCTCTCACTTCTTTCAGCCGGTGATCTCAGGTCTCATTCTCATTGCACAGCTTTGGGACAATTGTACAAGTTCAAAAATTGACCTTTCCTGATGACAGTTCTTCCACTGTGTTCTGACAATGCATCCATGGACGAAAGGCATAATATTCTTCCTAACATGTTCAGTTTCTGGCATGCCTTCACAGAACGCTGACCCCAGATTCTGTCCTTATTGTCTGGTTAGCTTTTCCCAGGTTTCTCCTGAGGCAATGATCCCCCCAAGTCCTTGACAGACAGCATTGTTTATCTTTAATGGTGAGGAGCACAGAGTCTGAGCTGGATTACCTGGGAATCCTGGCTCCACCTCTTGCTAGCTGTGTGACCTTGGGCAACTTACTTAAACCTCTGTGCCTCAGTTTCCTCATTTGTGAAACGGAAATAGTAACAATACCTGCTCAGAGGGCTGTTGTGGCTGAGTGAGTTAATATATTTAACGTGTCTGGCACGTAATAAATGTGTCACATGTGTTAGCTACTGTTACTGTGATTATTGTCCCTCCTCTGAGGAGGTGAGCGCAGGGCTTATTAAATGCTTGAATGGGGAGGAGGCAAAAGGGATACAAGGAGGAAAAAATAGGATGGTATTTCAAAATATTTTATTTTACCGCAAAGGTAATTATGAAATCAGCCGAGTAATCCCATACATACTTTTGCTTTTGAAATTTAATGTCAGCAGCTTGAATTCACTGCAATTATGAATGTATAATTTTCACTTCTCCTCTGTGTGTAAATCATTTCGACCTGTTTTTCTCTGCACTAAGTCATCAAGATTACCTTTACCTCAATAAACTTAAAAATTTCTGACTGAATGACAGGAAAATGTTTCACAGGAAGGCCAAACACGCAATACTTGAGTCCAGAAGACAACAAAGAACAGAAAGAAAACACAACTTCAGTAGTTTACCGGAATCTGAGTTAATAAACAGGGATCACAGAACAAATAGCAAACAGGCTGAGTTATATCAGAATGAAAAAAGAAAGATGAACCTGGATTTCCAGTCTGAAACTATTATGCAATACGATTAATGGAGCTAACAAGTCACTTCTTACACATCAGAAAATCCTCCAAAGTTTAAAACAAAAAGAACAACTTGTTCAGAGGATAATTGATGCTTACAGAGATATTTCACAATCCTGTACCTCAGGGAATACTTTCGCTTTTCTTAAACATCAAACAAACTCACCATTTCATCTTGGCAATTATTAACCTGCCATGTTTTTTATAACTAAGAAAAATTTGGCTTCTCTCCATATTGTAGCTGAAATAACATTTTAATTCATATTATGGGTAAAATTTTATTACCACTAGTACCTATAAAGCAAAGATTCCACTGAACTTTGGTTTTATTTGGTCGTCTACTGAGCATTGCCAAAGTTAATCAAAGTACAAAAATTCTCTGGACGAGCAAAAGAAGAGGTTAGAAAAAAATCAGAGATATATTTTTATAAAGATGTATTATTGGATCTTTCACAAAAAATTCATACAAATAGGAGAAAAAAGGAAAAATATCAGAGTATTGAGATTTGTCCTTGAATCTCCTCTCCTAGTTTTCCTTCCAGTTAAACTGATTTCCTCATATATTTGTTTCTGGATTAAAGCCAGAATCAACATTGTCCCTATTTCTAATCAAATAACGGGGAAACAATTACAAATTCTGAATGCAGTGAGAGGATCCTGGGAGACAGAGTGGCTGGAGCTAGAGTGAGCCGTGTCTCTGACTCATTTCTGACTATAGGCAAGGTATTTAATGTCTCTGCATTCTTGACATAATTGTAATAATGCTAATTTATTTCCTAGGTATGATATTAAGCATAAATCAAGAAAAAAGCTTCTGCTATCGAGACAGATCAGGTTGAGTAGAGGGAAGTGTGCTTCTGCAGCTTGGAAAAGAGATTTAGAATTACGTCTCCTTTCCATTCCTGGTGCCTTTTTAATGAATTGGATGGGAATTTGATGTAAATAATAGAATTTGCAGTTTCAATGTACAAAATGAAAAATAAAATGGACCATGTTACATTTTCCACCGCAGAAGTAAAAACTTCAGAAATGTATTTCTTTATTTCTATCTCTTGGAGATCAAACTTAATTAGCTTTTTAAGGCTTTCATTGAGTATAAATTCTTGAGATAAATAAGAAAGATACTGTTATGTTCCATTTTCAGGAAAAGGAAAAAAAAATTGGAAAGGAATTAGCCTAAAAGGAGTCTCTAAGTCTGTGTTTATGTGTAAATTTTTAACTAACTGTCTTACATTAAAGCGTGTAGTCCACTTGTGAATGCTAACTTATTAAAAATGCTTTCTTCAATAACTTTTTCTTCCTTTTAAATTTTTTACTCTTATATCCTCTCATAATATCTCACTTAAAACATACCATTTTTGAAATTTTACATGCTACTAGTGTACTTTTGTTTTGTAATTTTGTTTTTAAAAGTTATATATCAGCTGTAAAACTTTTCAGTTTCATACTTAATATTTTTGCCTTTAAATTTAATCTACTATAATCCACTAAATTAAAAAAATTTTAGTGGGAAAGAAATTGGACTTTGTAGCCTTAGAATAATTTATATCAAATACTACAGCACATCAAAGAATAGCCATTTGAAAACTGCTTTAATTTTACAGTAATTAAAAGTTTTGAAATAGCCCAAAGCAAAAACATCGTAAAAGAAATACAGCTAATTGTATAGTGAGGAACTAAATAATGTGATATAACTGTACCACAAGCCAGGTTTGCAGAATAATAATGGTTTACTGTGAGGAAGGATGCAGACCAGATTTTCAAAGCAAGTTTTTTTTTTTTTAAAGATTTTATTTTTCCTTTTTCTCCCCAAAGCCCCCTGGTACATAGTTGTCTATTTTAGTTGTGGGTCCTTCTAGTTGTGGCGTGTGGGACACCACCTCAGTGTGGCCTGACGAGCAGTGCCATGTCCGTGCCCAGGATTCAAACGGGTGAAACCCTGGGCCGCTAAAGCAGAGTGTGTGAACTTAACCACTCGGCCATGGGGCCGGCCCCCAAAGCAAGTTTCTTAACACCTAAACATTTCTTCAGTATTGTAGAAGATGGTTAGATGCAGAAGATGAGGGCGCTGGGGAGCTTTAGAGGGCTTCACATATTCTCAGGAATTATTCTCAGATTATCAAATTAACGTAATGACTTTAAAAATAGTATAATGACATTTTGAAATGCCTTTATGTTTAAGGATCTGCCAGAATAGGGGGTGCCTCCTTTTCTCTGGGAAACATCAGATTTGATTATTTTAAGGCAATGTTAAGAAATCTTCATTATGTGGAGAGGTATTTTTTGACTTTTTACTATTTGAACTTTATGATAAATTTTAAAATTAAACAAGTAATGATCATGAAGTTACAAATGAGATTTTCTAAAAAATAGAAGCATAGCTGTTGTAATTTTGCTCAGGAAATATATTTATCACCAACTGAAAATATGAGTCAAACTAATAATTTATTATGAGATAGCTATGATAATGGCTTTAGCCCTTTAAGATAGCCAAATTTTAAATACTTTAGGTATTAAGTTTTCAGTTATTTATTTTCTTCTGGAATTCTTAAAATCCAAAGATCTCTTTTTGAAACCAATATGAGCTATCACGTATCATGCATGTCATATTTGCAAATCAATAAAAACTTTACAAAAGACATAGTTTATCAAGTGTTCTTAGTCGCTGCTGGGAGAGGGGAGAGGATGGAGGGAATCCGATAGGGACATCTAATAAATTCAGCAGACACAAAAGGATTTGGTCCCTAGTAATCAAGTGTAAAACTGCAATAGCAGATGCTAGGAAGTTCTAAAATTCTAATTTAGGTTCATAAGTTTTCTTACCAAATCTTTTGTTGAGTACCTGTACTGGGTTGAATTGTGCCCTCCAAAATGATATCTTTAATATTAATTTCCTTTACCTGTGAATGTAATCTTATTTGGAAGAAGAGTCTTTGTAGACGTAATCAAGTTAAGATTCTCTTTATATAGCAGTCCCCTCTGATCCATGGTTTTGCTTTCTGCCATTTGTTACTAACACTAAATGGAAAATTCCAGAAATAAACCATTCATAAGTTTTAAATTGCACGCTCTTCTGAGTAGCGTGATGAAATCTTGTACTGTCCCTCTTTGTCCTGCCTGGGACATGGATCATCCCTTTGTCCAACAATCTATGCTGTGTACGCTACCCGTCCCGTCACTTAGTAGCCGTCTCGGTCATCAGATGGATTGTCATGGTATCGCAGTACTTGTGTTCAAGTCACTCTTATTTTATTTAATAATGGCCCCAAAATGCAAGAGTAGTGATGCTGGCCATTCAGATATGCCAAAGAGAAGCCATAAAGTGCTTCCTTTAAGTGAAAATGTGAAAGTTCTCAACTTAACAAGGAAAGAAAAAAAAATCATATGCTGAAGTTGCTAAGATCTATGGTAACTTTTATTATGGCATATTGTTACAATTGTTCTATCTTATTACTAGTTATTGCTGTTAATCTCTTACTGTGCCTAATTTATAAATTAAACTTTATCATAGATATGTATGTATAGGAAAAAACATAGTATATATAGGGTTTGATACTATCCATGGTTTCAAGCCTCCGCTGGGTGTCTTGGAACACATCGCCCGTGGATAAGGGAGGACTATGTATGAAGAAGGAAACTGGGATGCAGAGACACACAGAGGGAAGACAGCCATGTGAAAAGGGAGGCAGAAGTAGAGTTAAGCTGCCACAAGCCAAGGGATGCAAGGATTGCTGGCAACCACCAGAAGCTGAAAGAAGCAAGGAAAGATTCTTCTGGAGAGCCTTTCAGAGGGAGCATGACCCTGCTGACACCTTGATTTCAGACTTCTGTCCTCCAGAAATGTGAGACAATAAACTTCTGTTGTTCTAAGCCATCCAGTTTGCGGTAATTTGTTACAGCAGCCCTGTGAAACCAATATGGTACCCAACTATCTACCAAGCACGGGGTTACAGCAGTAAATAAAACAGATCAGGTCCCTTACTTCATGGTGCTTACATAGATGGTGGTGAGGGCGGGCAGACAATAGACACATACATTTCATTATATTTGAATGTATATTTTTATGAATATATAATATATTCATAACTAAACCATTATAATAGGGATATGGGATGTATGAGGGCAGAGGACATGGTTCTGTTTTATATATGGTATCCAGGGAAGGTATCTCTGAAAAGGTGACATGTGAATGGACCCGAAAGATATGAGGGAGCAAACGATGGACATTTTCAGGAGAAGAGCATTCCGGACAGGGGGAACAGCAAGTGCAATTTCCCTGAGAAATAAATGTATTTTGGTGTGTTCAAGGAATACCAAAGCAGCTAATGTGGCCATAGGAAAGGGGACAAGGAGGGGAATAGGGGAGAGGAGGTGTGAGGGAGTGAGGTTTTGCAGATTATGTAAAACCTTGTAGATGGACGACTGTAAAATTCCTGGGTTTGCCCAGGAAAGGCTCAGTTTAGACTGTTATCCCAGTGTCATTCTCAAAAATGTTCTGATTTGGAACACTGGAATCTTCCAATGGTGGCTTGGACCAGATGGCAGCAACAGAGGTGCTAGAGGTGGTTAGATGTATACATTTTGACTGTAGAGCCTTTCTTTGAGAAAGCTACTTTGCCTCTCTACTCTAACTTCCTTTAGTTAACAGCAAATACTGTAATTTCTCTTCTAAAGGCATCCTGAAGATTAGCTTATGGCAGAGCCATGAGATTGCATGTGTTGACTGTGTCAGCAATTTTTAAAAAATGTTTAATTGGCATATATTAACGTATTAACATAGAGGTAGCATTCATATAAAAACAGATTGTGGCTAAATTGTTTTCTCTCGTTAAATAAGCTACAAATTATTTTTAATCTATTTCTCTTGGCATTTGTTTCAGTATAAAAGGCTACAATGATTTCAAGTGAATCCTTTCTATCTAATCATGTGTATTAATTTGAAACATATGAAACTACCATTTTTGTAGGTTAAAAGTGTTCAAACATATGTTTTTTCTTATAGTTCAACCTAATATGTTAAGAAAGAAACAACCAAATACTAAGGAAAGAGGCTCAGGAGACTTAAGGGGGCCCTGGAGGCTGCATGTCACCTGACACACCTGTGTTTATTTTCTTATTTTTCATGGTGAAGGGTAGGAAATAAAATCCAGGAACCGATTATATTATGGTAGAGTGTTTCATGATCCTCAGACACAAATACAATAGTCTGGTTACGAATAACTGTTTTCCTCATTTTTCCAACCCACATGCTGGACTTGTGGAGGTGAGCCCTTCTCCCCTGCTGGGTCTCTGAATGCGAGTGATCTGCAGTCTTGCAGAGGTACATTCTATCGGGCTGGCGACTCTGCTCTTCTGTGTAATGCCCCAGGCCATGCCTGCTGTTTGGCATCTTTGTGGGAGTAGAGCAATTGTACCAAAGGCCCACTCAGCAATTTTTTTCTGTCATTATTAAAATAATATTCTCACAATTGTGTAGGAAGATACTAAAACATGCCGTAGGTCTGTAATTTTCTGGTGATAGAGATTAGAAGAATAGAATCCATTAGATTTTCAGAATTTTAAGAATTTCTAAGAATGGTTAGAAAATGTGTGCTGGAACTTTCTCACCCTAGTTCATTTGTTTCAATTAAGAACACTTCTTTACAAATACACTTTTCCTGCTGTAATTCAGTTTAAGTGGATGGCTATTATTTCTTAATAAAATGCCTGACTGTTGATTTATAACTGATCTAACCCTTTGCACTATTCAATGTTTAAAAAAATTCAGGCACAATAAATAAGGGATAAATTTTGTTCTGATGTTTAGCAGTTGAAAGATGCTAGATAATTTTTAACTGATATGAAAAGGTAACTCACAGATATACCTATATCTGGTTTTAATTTGTGGTAAAATATATATAACATAAAATTGACTATTTGGACCATTTTTAAATGTACAGTTCAGTGGCATTAAGTTCACTCACAATGTTGTGCAACCATCACCGCCATCCATCTCCAGAACTTTTTCATCTTCCCAAAATGAAATTCTGTATCCATTAAACAATAGCTTTTCATTCCCCCCTCCTCCCAGCTCCTGGTGACCACCATTCTATTTTCTGTCTCTATCCACTTGACTGCTCTAGGTACCTCATATAAGTGGAATCTTACAGTATTTGTTCTTTGGTGTCTGGTTCATTTCACTTGGCATAATGTCTTCAAGGTTAGTATTTCATTGTGTGTATATATCACATTCTGTTCATCCATTCATCCATTGGTGGACATTTGGGTTGTTTTCACCTTTTGGTTATTGTGAATAATGCTGCCATAAATATTGGTGTACAAATATCTATTTGAGTCCCTGCTTTCAATGATATCTG